>NW_025322035.1:0-2308 GCF_019176455.1 Solea senegalensis | reverse complement strand
TATACTGTGTCATTTTTGTGTCATTTTGGACGTCATACTATACTATGACATTTTCGTCTAATTTTGGACAACATCCTATACTATGACATTTTTGTGTCATTTTGGATTTTATACTATACTATGACAATTTTGAGGTTTTTGCACTACATGCTACACTATGACATTTTTGTGTAATGTTGGACAACATACTATACTATGACATTTTTATGTCATTTTGGATGACATACTATACTATGACATTTTTGTCTAATTTTGGAAAACATACTTTACTATGACATTTTTGTGTAATTTTGGATGACATACTAATGTGACATTTTTTTGTTATTTTGGACGACATACTATACTATGACATTTTCCTCTAATTTTGGACAACATACTATACTATGACATTTTTGTCTTATTTTGGACAACATACTATACTATGACATTTTAGTGTCATTTCGGATGACATACTAATATGACATTTTTTAGTTATTTTGGACGGCATACTACACTATGACATTTTTGTCTAATTTTGGACAACATACTATACTATGACATTTTTTGGTCATTTTTGACGACATTCTATATAATGACATTTTTGTGTCATTTTGGACGACATACTATACTATGACATTTTTGTGTCATTTTGGATGTCATACTATACTATGACAATTTTGAGGTTTTTGCACTACATGCTACACTATGACATTTTTGTCTAATTTTGGACAACATACTATACTATGACATTTTCATGTCATTTTGGACCACATACTATACTATGACATTTTTGTCTAATTTTGTACAGTGTACTATACTGTGTGATTTTTGTGTCATTTTGGACGACATACTATACTATGACATTTTCCTCTAATTTTGGACAACATACTATACTATGACATTTTTGTCTTATATTGGACAACATACTATACTATGACATTTTAGTGTCATTTAGGATGACATACTAATATGACATTTTTTAGTTATTTTAGACGACATACTATACTATGACATTTTTGTATCATTTTGTACGGTGTACTATACTGTGTAATTTTTGTGTCATTTTGGACAACAAACTTTACTATGACATTTTGTCTAATTTTGGACAACATACTATACTATGACATTTTTGTGTCATTTTGGACGACATACTATACTATGACATTTTTGTGTCATTTTGGTTGACATACTATACTATGACATTTTTTGGTCATTTTGGACAACATACTATATAATGACATTTTTGTGTCATTTTGGACGACATACTATACTATGACATTTTTGTGTCATTTTGGATGTCATACTATACTATGACAATTTTGAGGTTTTTGCACTACATGCTACACTATGACATTTTTGTCTAATGTTGGACAACATACTATACTATGACATTTTTATGTCATTTTGGATGACATACTATACTATGACATTTTTGTCTAATTTTGGAAAACATACTTTACTATGACATTTTTGTCTAATTTTGGACAACATACTATACTATGACATTTTTGTGTCATTTTGAATGTCATACTATACTATGACAATTTTGAGGTTTTTGCACTACATGCTACACTATGACATTTTTGTCTAATTTTGGACAACATACTATACTATGACATTTTTTTGTCATTTTGGACCACATACTATACTATGACATTTTTGTCTAATTTTGTACGGCCTACTATACTATTACATTTTTGTCTAATTTGGAACTACATACTATACTGTGTGATTTTTGTGTCATTTTGGACGACATAATATACTATGACATTTTCGTCTAATTTTGGACAACATACTATACAATGACATTTTTGTCTAATTTTGGACAACATACTATACTATGACATTTTAGTGTCATTTCGGATGACATACTAATATGACATTTTTTAGTTATTTTGGACGACATACTATACTATGACATTTTTGTCTCATTTTGTATGGTGTACTATACTTTGACATTTTTGTGTCATTTTGGAAGACATACCATACTATGACATTTTTTGGTCATTTTGGACGACAAACTAGACTATGACATTTTTGTGTCATTTTGGACGACATGCTATACTATGAAATTTTTCTGTCATTTCGGATGACATATTAACATGACATTTTTTTGTTATTTTGGACGACATACTATACTGTGACATTTTTTTCTAATTTTGTACGGCATACAATACTGTGACATTTTTGTGTAATTTTGGACAACATACTATACTATGACATTTTTGTCTAATTTTGGAGAACACACTATACTATGACATTTTTGTGTCATTTTGGACAACATACTATACTTTGACATTTTTGTCTAATTTTGGACAACATACTATAC
>NW_025322034.1:0-2168 GCF_019176455.1 Solea senegalensis | reverse complement strand
TTTCAGTCATTTTTCAGCTTCTTAAATGTGAACATTTTCTACTTTCTGTCATTTAAATTTGTGAATATTTCTTTCTACTTTCTGTGTTTTCTTCACCTTCTAAATGTGTGAATGTTTTCTACTCTTTCTTTGATTTCTGACCTTCTATATGTGAATATTTTCTACTTTCTATGATTTTTCAGCTTCTAAATGTGAATATTCTCTACTTTCTGTGATTTCTCACCTTCTAAATGTGAATATTTTCTACTTTCTGTGATTTCTCACCTTCTAAATGTGAATATTCTCTACTTTCTATCATTTTTCATCGTATTAAATGTGAATATTCTCTACTTTCTGTGATTTCTCACCTTCTAAATGTGAATATTTTCTACTTTCTGTGATTTCTCACCTTCTAAATGTGAATATTTTCTACTTTCTGTGATTTCTCACCTTCTATTTGTGAATATTTTCTACTTTCTATGATTTTTCAGCTTCTAAATGTGAATATTCTCTACTTTCTGTGATTTCTGACCTTCTATATGTGAATATTTCTACTTTCTGTGATTTTTCACCCTTCTTAAATATGAATATTTTCTACTCTTCTGTGATTTGACCTCTATATGTGAATATTTTCTTACTCTTCTATGATTTTTCAGTTTCTAAATGTGAATATTCTCTACTTCTGTGATTTCTCACCTTCTAAATGTGAATATTTTCTTACTCTCTCTGCATTGACCTTCTATATGTGAATATTTTTCTACTTTTTGATTTTTCTACCTTCTAAATGTGAATGTTTTCTACTCTCTTTTTGATTTCTGACCTTCTATATGTGAATATTTTCTACTTTCTATGATTTTTCAGCTTCTAAATGTGAATATTCTCTACTTTCTGTGATTTCTCACCATCTAAATGTGAATATTTTCTACTTTCTGTGATTTCTCACCTTCTAAATGTGAATATTCTCTACTTTCTGTGATTTCTCACCTTCTAAATGTGAATATTTTCTACTTTCTGTGATTTCTCACCTTCTAAATGTGAATATTCTCTACTTTCTATCATTTTTCATCGTATTAAATGTGAATATTCTCTACTTTCTGTGATTTCTCACCTTCTAAATGTGAATATTTTCTACTTTCTGTGATTTCTCACCTTCTAAATGTGAATATTTTCTACTTTCTGTGATTTCTCACCTTCTAAATGTGAATGTTTTCTACTTTCTTTGATTTCTGACCTTCTATATGTGAATATTTTCTACTTTCTATGATTTTTCAGCTTCTAAATGTGAATATTCTCTACTTTCTGTGATTTCTCACCTTCTAAATGTGAATATTTTCTACTTTCTGTGATTTCTGACCTTCTATATGTGAATATTTTCTACTTTTTATGATTTTTCACCTTCTAAATGTGAATGTTTTCTACTTTCTTTGATTTCTGACCTTCTATATGTGAATATTTTCTACTTTCTATGATTTTTCAGCTTCTAAATATGAATATTTTCTACTTTCTGTAATTTCTGACCTTCTAAATGTGAATATTTTCTACTTTCTGTGATTTCTGACCTTCTATATGTGAATATTTTCTACTTTCTGTGATTTCTCACCTTCTAAATATGAATATTTTCTACTTTCTGTGATTTCTGACCTTCTATATGTGAATATTTTCTACTTTCTGTGATTTCTCACCTTCTAAATGTGAATATTTTCTACTTTCTGTGATTTCTGACCTTCTATATGTGAATCTCTTCTGCTTTCTGTGATTTCTCACCTTCTAAATGTGAATATTTTCTACTTTCTGTGATTTCTCACCTTCTAAATGTGAATGTTTTCTACTTTCTTTGATTTCTGACCTTCTATATGTGAATATTTTCTACTTTCTATGATTTTTCAGCTTCTAAATGTGAATATTCTCTACTTTCTGTGATTTCTCACCTTCTAAATGTGAATATTTTCTACTTTCTGTGATTTCTGACCTTCTATATGTGAATATTTTCTACTTTTTATGATTTTTCACCTTCTAAATGTGAATGTTTTCTACTTTCTTTGATTTCTGACCTTCTATATGTGAATATTTTCTACTTTCTATGATTTTTCAGCTTCTAAATGTGAATATTCTCTACTTTCTGTGATTTCTCACCATCTAAATGTGAATATTATATACTATATGTGATTTCTCACATTCTAAAAGTGAAT
>NW_025322033.1:0-4588 GCF_019176455.1 Solea senegalensis | reverse complement strand
TTTGCTTTTCACAGAAAAAAGAGAATGGTGCACCGTTCCTGGTGGCACTGCAATACCAGGTCAATGCAAGGAGTGAAGAGAGCAAGCCCCAGTTTTCACCACCCACTGCTCAAAAATGCATTCAATATTTAATCCCCATATAGAGGACATGTCAGATATTAAACTGATAAGAACAGATACTACACTTGATCTTAGCCAAAAGGCCGAGAAGCGATGGCCCACAGGTGTCTGGGGCCAACCCAAGATCTTGGCACACAAGTCAGTTGTTGTTGTGCCATGTTTTTAAGGGCGCATAACAAAGGCTGCTGCTGCTGATCACCTCCGCCCCAAGGTTGACCTAAGTGCACCTCTGAGCCTTGACAGACAGCTGCTTGACATTTGACACACTCAAAGGGCGCAGCCTTACAGCAAAGCCCACCAAAAATAACTTAAACTCTTGAACGTCCCTCTCCACGGAAGTCTTTAGTAAAAGGCGAAAGACTTGTGCATTTTGAAGAGAAACCAGAGTCAACGTAGCCCCTGTCCTGAGAGCAGCCGAGGAGTCTATCCGCCGGAGTCACCACAGTCTCGGTCGGCCGGCCGGCCGGCCACCTTGGGACGGCCTTCCTTCAACGTTTTTGCTTGGTCGGCCAATAAACCGCCCAGATTTGATTGCATGTTTGGAAGCGCTTTCCTACTGTCGGTTGTGCGCTGCAGTTTTCTATCAGTCGCTGAGGCTGTGGCACATTCCTCGCTCACTGGCACACCTCCAACATTTATTGGTAGACGTGAGTGCATGAGCAAAGCAGCTCCGTGTCACACTGAGCAGTACAAACTGCCGGGCCATTTCCCACCTCATCCGGGCTTCTGAAATGGTGAGTTGCTCCTGGCATCACTTCAACATCAGGTCACTGCACGGAGTGCACAGCGCAAGCGCCAAAGTATTACCCCTTGGCATGATGGCCATGGATCCATCTCCAACAATCGAAGTTCTACAAAGAGTTGGGAAAGGAGTGGGATACTCTGCTTTGAGCTAAAAGACAACACCCACAACCATCACGTTCCCAGCAACTTGGAAAGACTGGGGAAGTTGCGCCGCAAGGACGTGAGAAGTTTGGAGATGGGCACACAACGTTGAACTTCGGGCGGCTGACCTTTGCTTACAACGACATCATCGGGGGAAAGCGCGGACGCAGCACCCCACTAGCAAAAATTATGCAGTCAAGACTCCCACGTTGGGGGAATTTGCAGGGGTCAACACAGCCGGAGTGCAATGGCTGAGCCTCGCCCTGGGTGAACCGCCTTCTTGATCATGGTATCTCCCCTGCCAGGTAAGTATGAGGTGTACTCGCCAAACACCGGGTGGCTCTTGCCAGACACAGCTCTTGGCTGATGGTGCTGGAAATGAATAATCCCAGAGGCCAATGCCTTGACTCAGTTGCTCGTTAATGCTGTGCTATGTTCAACTTCAACCTCCAGCACACATTGGAGAGGAAACACTCGACCTTTTTTACTGGCATACCTGGCTGTCGTTTCCTATAGATTCAGCAACAACTCGACATGACGGCACCAACAGCCGCTTGCCCATCTCGGTGTCGCTTCCCGATACTGGACTAGAGTGTAGCATGTGGTGGAGATAAAGGCTGAAGTGCAGTGTGTCCGAAAGGCTGACTTTTGAGCCCCGCCACGCGCAGGGGCCTTGCCCAGTCCATAAAAGCAGTCTGTGTCCTCTTACAACCCCCTCAAGCCACGTCATACTCACTCCTGAGCACTGACCTCGCCTTGATTTCGGAAGCCAAGAAAATGGGCCTGTTAGTACTTGATGGGGAGACCCCTGGGAATGGCCCAGGTGCCGTAAGTTTTACACCGCTGCACGCTTTTACACTGCTGCTTCCTTACAAGAAAAACATGCCCTCCAATTTGAAAGCAGGGGCCTTGCCTAGTCCATAAAGGCACCCCCTGTCGCCATCCCCGGGCCACGGGCCATACTACACCTGAGCACCTCGGATCTGCCTTCCGGATCTCGGAAGCCAAGCAGGGTCGGGCCGGGTTAGTTCTTGGATGGGAGACCGCCTGGGAATACCAGGTGCTGTAAGCTTTTACGCTGCTGCTGCTGCTTCCTTACAAGAAACATGGGCTCGCAATTAAATTGACGCACAGGCACGGGTTGATGCTTTCTGGTTTCAGCTTCGCTTTGCTTTTCACAGAAAAAAGAGAATGGTGCACCGTTCCTGGTGGCACTGCAATACCAGGTCAATGCAAGGAGTGAAGAGAGCAAGCCCCAGTTTTCACCTCCCACTGCTCAAAACTGCATTTAATATTTAATCCCCATATAGAGGACATATCAGATATTAAACTGATAAGAACAGATACTACACTTGATCTTAGCCAAAAGGCCGAGAAGCGATGGCCCACAGGTGTCTGGGGCTAACCCAAGATCTTGGCACACAAGTCAGTTGTTGTGGTGCCATGTTTTTAAGGGCGCATAACAAAGGCTGCTGCTGCTGATCACCTCCGCCCCAAGGTTGACCTAAGTGCACCTCTGAGCCTTGACAGACAGCTCCTTGACATTTGACACACTCAAAGGGCGCAGCCTTACAGCAAAGCTCACCAAAAATAACTTAAACTCTTGAACGTCCCTCTCCACGGAAGTCTTTAGTAAAAGGCGAAAGACTTGTGCATTTTGAAGAGAAACCAGAGTCAACGTAGCCCCTGTCCTGAGAGCAGCCGAGGAGTCTATCCGCCGGAGTCACCACAGTCTCGGTCGGCCGGCCGGCCGGCCACCTTGGGACGGCCTTCCTTCAACGTTTTTGCTTAGTCGGCCAATAAACCGCCCCGATTTGACTGCATGTTTGGAAGCGCTTTCCTACTGTCGCTGCAGTTTCTATCACGCCAGGCTGTGGCACATTCCTCGCTTCACCGGCACACCTCCAAGCAACATTTAGTGGTAGACGGAGTGCGCATGAGCAAAGGAGCCTGCGTCACACTGAGCAGTACAAACTGCCGGCCATTTCCCACCTCATCCGGGCTTCTGAAATGGTGAGTTGCTCCTGGCATCACTTCAACATCAGGTCACTGCACGGGAGTGAACAGAGCAAGCGCCAAAGTAACTCCTGGCATGATGGCTATGGATCCATCTCCAACAATTTAGTTCTTTCTACAAAGAGTTGGGAAAGGGAGCGGATATTTGCTTTGAGCTAAAGACAATACTCCACACCATCAATGCCTCCCAGCAACTTGAAAGACTGGTGTTGCTACCGCAAGGACGGAGAAGTTTGAGATGGGCACACAACGCTGAACTGGCGGCTGACCGTTGCTTACAACGACATCATCGGGGGAAAGCGCGGACGCAGCACCCCACTAGCAAAAATTATGCAGTCAAGACTCCCACGTTTGGGGAATTTGCAGGGGTCAACACAGCCGGAGTGCAATGGCTGAGCCTCGAGCCTGGGTGAACCGCCTTCTTGATCATGGTATCTCCCCTGCCAGGTAAGTATGAGGTGTACTCGCCAAACACCGGGTGGCTCTTGCCAGACACAGCTCTTTGGCTGATGGTGCTGGAAATGAATAATCCCAGAGGCCAATGCCTTGACTCAGTTGCTCGTTAATGCTGTGCTATGTTCAACTTCAACCTCCAGCACACATTGGAGAGGAAACACTCGACCTTTTTTACTGGCATACCTGGCTGTCGTTTCCTATAGATTCAGCAACAACTGGACATGACGGCACCAACAGCCGCTTGCCCATCTCGGTGTCGCTTCCCGATACTGGACTAGAGTGTAGCAGGTGGCCGAAGCGCAGTGTCCCAAAGGCCGGACTTTGAGCCCTCATCGCCAAGCAGGGGCCTTGCCCCAGTCCATAAAAGCAGTCTGGTGTCCCCAACCCCTCGGGCCACGGCCATACTACTCCTGAGCACGCCTGATCTCCGATCTCGGAAGCTGGGCAGGGTCGGCCTGAGCGGTACTTGATGGGAGACCGCCAGAATACCAGGTGCTGCTTACAATCGCTGCACGCTTTACACTGCCGTTTCCTTACAAGAAAACATGCCCTCCACGGCAGGCCTGCTTCCAGTCCATAAAGGCACTCTCTGTCGCCAGCCCCTCGGCTTACGGCCATACCACCCTGAGCACGCCCGATCTCGTCTGATCTCGGAAGCTAAGCAGGGTCGGGCCGGGTTAGTACTTGGATGGGAGACCGCCTGGGAATACCAGTTGCTGTAAGCTTTTACGCTGCTGCTGCTGCTGCTGCTTCCTTACAAGAAACATGGGCTCGCAATTAAATTGACGCACAGGCACGGGTTGATGTCTTTCTGGTTTCAGCTTCGCTTTGCTTTTCACAGAAAAAAGAGAATGGTGCACCTTTCCTGGTGGCACTGCAATACCAGGTCAATGCAAGGAGTGAAGAGAGCAAGCCCCAGTTTTCACCTCCCACTGCTCAAAAATGCATTTAATATTTAATCCCCATATAGAGGACATATCAGATATTAAACTGATAAGAACAGATACTATACTTGATCTTAGCCAAAAGGCCGAGAAGCGATGGCCCACAGGTGTCTGGGGCCAACCCAAGATCTTGGCACACAAGTCAGTTGTTGTGGTGCCATGTTTTT
>NW_025322032.1:0-10518 GCF_019176455.1 Solea senegalensis | reverse complement strand
ATTCAGCTGAGATAAGGATTTTTCTGATATTTTTCATTTTTTCACTGTCCCATAACATAAACCTCACAAATAAGTTAAAATCTTATAAGATATAGTTATATACCCTCAGTGTTTGATTTTGCAAAGATTTCACTGTTCGGATGTGTTTTTCTATTTGTGTCTGTTTTTGTGCACATTCAGCAGGGATACGGCTGTTTTCTGATTTTTTTTCATTCTTCTAATGTCCCATAACATAAACCTCACAAGTAAAGTCAAAATCTTATAAGATATAGTTATATACCTTCAGTGTTTGACTTTGCAATTATTTCACTGTTTGGCTGTGTTTTTCTATTTGTGTCTTTTTTTGTGCATATTCAGCAGGGATAAGGATTTTTCTGATATTTTTTAATTTTTCTACTGTCCCAAAAGACAAACCTCACAAATAAAGTCAAAATCTTATAAGATATACTTCTGTACCCTCAGTGTTTGACTTTGCAATGATTTCACTGTTTGCATGTGTTTTTCTATCTGTATCTGTTTTTGTGCACATTCAGCTGAGATAAGGATTTTCCTGTTTTTTTTTCATTCTTCTACTGTCCCATAACATAAACCTCACAAATAAGTTAAAATCTTATAAGATATAGTTATATACCCTCAGTGTTTGATTTTGCAAAGATTTCACTGTTCGGATGTGTTTTTCTATTTGTGTCTGTTTTTGTGCACATTCAGCAGGGATACGGCTGTTTTCTGATTTTTTTCAATTTTCTACTGTCCCATAACATAAACCTCATAAATAAAGTTAACATCTTATAAGATATACTTCTGTACCCTCAGTGTTTGATTTTGCAATGATTTCACTGTTTGCATGTGTTTTTCTATTTATGTCTGTTTTTGTGCACATTCAGCAGGGATACGGCTGTTTTCTGATTTTTTTTTCATTCTTCTAATGTCCCATAACATAAACCTCACAAATAAAGTTAAAATCTTATAAGATATAGTTATATACCCTCAGTGTTTGATTTTGCAAAGATTTCACTGTTCGGATGTGTTTTTCTATTTGTGTCTGTTTTTGTGCACATTCAGCTGAGATAAGGATTTTTCTGATTTTTTTTTCATTCTTCTACTGTCCCATAACATAAACCTCACAAATAAAGTTAAAATCTTATGAGATATAGTTATACACCTTCAGTGTTTGATTTTGCAATGATTTCACTGTTTGCATGTGTTTTTCTATTTGTGTCTGTTTTTGTGCACATTCAGCAGGGATACGGCTGTTTTCTGATTTTTTTTCATTCTTCTAATGTCCCATAACATAAACCTCACAAATAAAGTTAAAATCTTATGAGATATAGTTATATACCTTCAGTGTTTGATTTTGCAATGATTTCACTGTTTGCATGTGTTTTTCTATCTGTATCTGTTTTTGTGCACATTCAGCAGAGATACGGCTGTTTCTTTTCTGATTTTTTCATTCTTCTAATGTCCCATAACATAAACCTCACAAATAAAGTAAAATCTATAAGATATAGTTATATTCCTCAGTGTTTTGATTCAGGAGAGATAAGAATTTTTCTGATATTTTTCATTTTCCTACTGTCCCATAACATAAACCTCATAAATAAAGTTAACATCTTATAAGATATACTTCTGTACCCTCAGTGTTTGATTTTGCAATGATTTCACTGTTTGCATGTGTTTTTCTATCTGTGTCTGTTTTTGTGGACATTCAGCTGAGATAAGGATTTTTCGGATATTTTTCTACTGTCCCATAACATAAACCTCACAAATAAAGTTAAAAATCTTATAAGATATAAAGTTTATACCACTCAGTGTTTGATTTTGCAATGATTTCACTGTTTGCATGTGTTTTTCTATTTGTGTCTGTTTTTGTGCAACATTCAGCAGGGATACGGCTGTTTTCTGATTTTTTTTCATTCTTCTAATGTCCCATAACATAAACCTACAAGTAAAGTCAAAATCTTATAAGATATAGTTATATACCCTCAGTGTTTGATTTTGCAATGATTTCACTGTTTTTAAATGTGTTTTTCTATTTTTCTCTGTTTTTGTGTGCATTAAGCAGGGATATGGCTGTTTTCTGATTTTTTTTTCATTTTTCTACTGTCCCATAACATAAACCTCACAAATAAAGTTAAAATCTTATGAGATATAGTTATACACCTTCAGTGTTTGATTTTGCAATGATTTCACTGTTTGCATGTGTTTTTCTATTTGTGTCTGGCAAGTGTATTTCAACATCATGGTTTCCCACACTTGAAAAGGGAAGAAAATGGACCAGACTCAGGATTTCACTCTCTCTCTTGAGTTTATTGACCAGTAACAAAGTGGTAGTCGTTGTAGGTGAAAAACCTTTAAACATACAAAATAAAACAATTTCATTAAATAAATAAAGTTCTATTTAAGTACAGTATTTAAATAAACAATTCAAATGAATATTCCCACATTTAATTCAAACATTTAAATTAGGCAAATACTGTGTAAATAAATTAAATAAAGTAGTTCCACTTTTTAGAACCATTGCCCTTAATCAACTTGACATTTTATATTTTAACCAAGATTATTTTACATATTTATCAAGACATCTTTAATTACCATTAACCGAAATTAAAACAATCCAGGCGATTTTAATATAAACATAATTATTTCTTTTTTGTCCAAACAATAAGCGCACAGCGCATCAACGTCAGTCCATCTCTGTCCGAAAAAAGAGCTGCGAGCTTACCGGTAGCCTCCTTGATCCTTTCTGTTTCCATGCGTGTTTTACTCCTGTGGTTATTCAGCTTTCGTTGTTTCTGCTGCCGTTTGTTGCGTTGCAAGCTACTGACTGAATGCTCACTTCTTATTTTTGTTTCCGGGGTTTCTGCCGTGCGTTCCTAATGATTGTGATTGTGATCACCTGTTGATGCGTTGCGGAGCCGTGCGCTGCGGAGCCGTGCGCTCGCTGTTGCGCGCATGCAGTTGCGAGCCCGTCGTCACATGCACCCGCTCGTAGGCAATACCCGGCAGATCGGCGAAACACCTCCCACTCGATCTTTGCGTCATGGCATGACATGGAAAGATCGCATTTCTCAGGCGAGCTGGTGCTAGTTGACTTGATCCTCTGTTGGGATGAGGACGATGAGACGCCGCACGTCCCGATGCAGTATGGTACCCTGGCAATCCTTTTCCTTCGATCCGGACACAGGTTTCGGAGTCTTTACCTGGACACCCCCACTCGGAGAGACCTTCACGTGGACATCCCGGACGATGCCTTTGGGATCTGCATTCACACTGATGACTCTTGCTAGCTTGAATTGCCCTCTCAGTGCATTCTGGTCGCAGAGCCAGACGATGTCTCCAATGGCAACGTTCCTTTTTTCAGTATGCCACTTGTTGCGGATGAACAGGTTGGGACCTGCAAGTTGGCTCCAGGACTTCCAAAAGTGGCTCACTTGCATTTGCATTTCTTGTAGCCTTTTGAAGGGGTAAGTGGTGTAGTCAAATGCCTTGAAATCTCCACTCTGTGTGGCTCGACCAAGCAACAGGGTGTTCGGAGTGATGTATCGTACACGGTCTTCACGGCTCTGGACTCTGGCATCGATGGGCCTTTCGTTGGCAAGGTTGGCAGCTAGCTTGAGCACTGTCAGGAATTCACTGAAGGTAAGGCCTTCTCCTTTACCAAGACTTTGGAGAGCTCGTTTAGTGATCTTTACAGCAGCTTCAGCAGCGCCATTTCGGTGAGGTGAATCGGCTGGAAGGATTCTCCACGTCCAGTCGGTACCATTCTTGCCAGCATATCCTTCAAGTGAGTCGTTGTTTTGTTGTCTCAGGTAAGTATACATCTCTTCCAGGACAGGTTTTGCTCCAATAAAGTTCGTGCCTGGATCGGACCAGATCTTTTGAGGATGCCCTCGGACAGAAGTGAACCTCTGGTAAGCAAGAAGAAAGCTCTCTGTTGATAGCGTGTTTGCCAGTTCGACATGGATAGCTCGACTCGACATACAGCAGAAGAGTACGCCCCATACTTTCATGCTCACTCTCCTCTTGACATCATCTTTTACTAGGTATGGTCCGAACAGGTCGACAGACGTGAATTGAAATGGTGCAGCCGGATTCGTCCTCTCTTCAGGTAAGTCTCCCATTATTTGCTGACAGGTTCTTGCTTTAGCTTTCTTGCAAACGATACACTTGTCAACGACTTTTTGGGCAATAATTCTTCCTCTGATGACCCATGCTTTGTTTCGCATCCGCAGCAAAGTTCCTGCCACTCCTTCATGCCCCTCACTGTGTGCTTCTCGGGCTAGGAGAGTGGAGATCCAGGCCTGGAAAGGTAACAGGGGAACAGCTCTATCGTCCTCTTTGAATGTCTGGATCCTGCCACCACACATCAGGAGTCCGCTTGCTTGGTCCTTGTAAACGACCAGTCTGTCAGTTGTTGTGTTTGGAAAGTGTACGCCCTCTTGTGCTGCAAGGCATAGAGTCCGGAAGACATCTTCTCTTTCCTTGGCCGTGATGACGCCAGATGAATGTTCTGCCTCCCACTTTTCTTGATCTCCAACCTTTGCACACAGGAACCTCTCCACTGCTCTCCAAGTCCACGCTATTGCCCCGACCAGCTGCCTTAGACTGCTGAAGCGCTTTTCATCCAATAGCTTTTGGACTGCTGCTACTGCCGTTGGTCTTCTGGACTTGGACTCTGTCTCCTGGATTGTGATTTGATCTTGTGCTTTCAGTTGACTTCGGGTGAGTGCTGCGACAAAAGTTTTCTTCTGTATTTTTGTGATATTGTCTCTTGCTTGTGCGGCAACATCTTTTGCTGATTTTTTCGGCCACTCACTCTCAGGAAGCTGAAGGAACTTCGGACCCGACTGCCAGTCGGATTCCTCAGTTAGGTCATCAGGACTGGCCCCTCTGGTGATGATGTCTGCAATGTTCACCGGCCCTGGGATCCACCACCAATCTCGAACGTCAGTGCTGCTCTGGATTTCGCCAACTCGGTTTGCGAAGAAGGTCTGGTAGCCATAACTTTCTCGCTGTATTGCGCCCAAGATGGTTTGGCTGTCGACAAGATGGTACCACCTCTCCACATCGATTCGGCAGTGTTTCTGGAAGTAGTTCTTCAGCCGAGCTGCAAAGACAGCTCCACACATCTCTGCCTTCACAGCGTCACCCTTGTGGTCAAGAGGAGTCAGCTTGGCTTTTGACTCAACTAGCCTCACGACGACATCATGGTTGCGACTCCATCTTAGGTACAGCACGGCGCCATAAGCATGCTCACTGCCGTCAGAGAATGTGATGGCACATGGTCTTCCTCCTGGATCTGGTGGCGTGAGAGCTCTGGTGAATCGGAGTAGGCTCAGATCAGCATACTCTTGGAGGAGCTTTATGGCATCTTCTCTGAGTTCTTTGGACAAGGCAGCATCCCAGGTGTCTTCTATGTTGTACAGCACTTTTGCTTCTTGAAAAGCTCTTCGGATCAGGATGGCTCCCTTCTGTTTCACTGGAGCCACAAGGCCGAGTGGATCATAAAGACCAGAGACTTGGCTTAACAGTTCTCTTCTAGTGAGTGGGTCTGGGGTTTGTTCTCCCACTTCTTCTCTCAGTAAGTCCTGGCCCAGGCGCATTTTTCTCCTCCTCTTGGAGAAGTTCACTGCAACCATGACATGTAGCTTGTCGTCTTCAATGGTATAACCGAGGCCTAGGGCTTTGTTGTCCTCTTCGGTGAGCTGGTTCGGCAGAATCATGGTCTTTGACTCCATTTTCTCACCTCTTCTCCCTTTCCTCCCACTTTGATCCGAGTAGACCCAGGGCTTCATGAAAAATCCTCCTGCTTTAAGGATCTGCTCAATGTTGGACGTGAGCCGCTTCAGGTGGTTGAGGTCATTGTGAGAAGTCAGAAGATCATCGACATAGGCGTCTTCCTCCAGCACACGTTTCTCCTCTTTGAAATGGCTGAACAAAGGCAAGTTGGCGGTCTCTCGCATGGCGACTTGGGCTATACAACCAGCAGGCTTGTCTCCAATGTTGACTCTTGTTATGGCAAAATCTTCGATCTCAGCATCTTCAGTGTCACGCCACAGAAACCGGTGCAGGTGGACCTCTCTTTCCTCCAGCCAGACAGAGTTGTACATCTTGCGGATGTCACCAAGGGCAGCAAAGATACCAGTTCGGAACCTCAGCAGGACACCTCTGATCGGATTCAGGACGTCAGGACCTTTGATCAGCATATCGTTCAAGCTCAGGCCTCTGTACCTCTGGCTGCTGTTCCATACTAGCCTCACTGGGGTGGAGACTGAATGTGGATTTGGTGCGACCAGGTGACTTATGTACCACACTGGCCCAGTCCAACTTTGCAGAACTTCTTGGGACAGCTTCACTGCTGCTTTGCGATTCAGCATTTCATGGACTTGTGAAGCGTAGGCCATCTTCCATTCTGGTTCCTTCGCCAGCTGCTTCTCCATTCTGTAGAATGTGGCTTCAACCGCTCTCTTATTGTTCGGTATAGATGCTGGATCTTCAGTCCATGGATACTTAGTGTGCCAGTGTGGTTCAGAGCTGTGATGGTCTCCGTTCACGTATGTCAAGCCATCTCTCACCATCTCCATCTCTCTTTCTTCCGCCAGCGTCATTTCTTTCCCTCCGGGTTGGCAATTTCCGCAACGACATCCTCCGCATCTCGGCTCACAAGCGGCTCCAATGCTTTCCCATTTCCACCACTTCAGGAAGTCTCTGCTGCTAGTGGCTGTATTGGACTGGGTCAGATGTTTGGGAGACTGACAGGAGACTGGATCCTTAAAGGTGAATTCAGTATATTTGACTGCTGCAGTTCTCATGGATCTTGCAAAGTGCGTCTTTGACGTATGGGCCATTAGGGTGACTTTTTCAAAGATGTCCGGGTGCGTGCCTCCAACGGTCTTGCCAAGCGGGCCGTCCCAGAGCACCAGGTCACCGACAGAACAAACTTTCTGGGGTACCAGCTGCCCTTCTTTGTGGCTGATCAGAAGTTGTATTTCCCTCGGTCTTGCAAGGTCTTGGAGAGCAACATCTGGGAAGATTTTCTGCAACTTGGCAGCTGGAACATGTCTGTGAACTTCAGCAATTGTATCAAGTCCATAGCAGATTAGTTGATGTGACTTGAGGGTCCCTCTTGGTGTGCTGACACGTATCCTGAGGAGGTAGCGCTTTGTTGCGACCGACACCTTCATCCCTCCAACACCGTAAACCACCAGCGTCACGTCTTCATTTCTCAGGTTCAGCTTGCTCGCAGCTTTGTGTGTTATATAGTTTGTGTCTGATGCCAGGTCAATGAGGGTCCCGATCTTTTGTCCATCGTTGGCAGTGACGTTGAGGAGCATTAGGATTACTGGGTACTCGCTTAAGAAGTTCTCCTCCAGAAGGCCTCGCTCTGCTGCAGTGGAGTTGTATGCCCTGGACGCTATATTGCAGAAGGCGTCTTGACACTGCTGCGCCAGCTCTGGTGTAAGTTTGGAGAGGAACTTTTCTTGAGTCTCTGTGTATCTTTTGCCCTCGGCTCTTACTGGACTTGATTTGGGTGTTCGTTGGAGCTGGGATCTGGCAACTGGACAGAGAAGGTAATGGTGTTGGTCTTTGCACTCAGAATTCCCACACAGGTAAGTTGTTTTCTTGCAGTAGTCGTCGTTGTGGACTTCAAGGCATCGCTTGCAAGCACCAAGTTGTTGTGCTGCGTCCCTCTTCTCCGATGGCTTGAGGTTGGTCCTAAACTTTCTGCAGAAGTATAACTTCTTTCTGTGCTTTGGGTCACCACAAATGATGCAGCCTACTGTTTCATAGCTGGACTTGGTAGCTTTTGTTCTGGCGTGCTTTAGGAACTTGGTCTTCTCCTTGGCGGGTTCGACGACATCTTTTAACTGATCTAATTGTTCATATATGGACTTCTGTGATTTCAGATACGTGATAAGCTTGTCAAAGCGGTTGTGGCGGTTAACACCATTTCCTTCATCAGCAGCATAGGTGAGCCAGTCTTTCTTTAAAGTCTCTGGGAGCTTGCCCTCAATGGATTTGGTCACCATCGGGTTCTTTATGGCATCTGCATTGTCCAGTTCACTTAGATCATAAAGGGCTTTTTCCACTGTTTGGATGAGCTCTATGACCTTCCTTGGCTGACCACTCCTGACTGACGGGGTTGCTTGAAGCTCTTCAACAATCTCGAGAGCGATGTTGGCTTGATTCCCAAACCGGTTCTCCAGGATTTGGAAGATATCGTCTGATGAGTTGTATGTTGACAGGCATAGATCTTTGGTCATCTTCTCATCGAGGCTATCAAGCAGTTGAAATTTCTTCACTTCTTTGGAGCCAGTCGGTTCACCTTGCTTCTGTAGAGCCTCCCATTCTTGCCTCCATCTGTAGTAGCTTCGCTGGTTGCCAGCAAACTTTGGCAGGGCTGTGGCTTTTAGCTTTATTGCTGCAACTGCACGGCGGCCTGGGGGCTCCTCTTCAGTGTCCACTTTTATCTTTGCTGCTTTGATGAAGGCAGCCTTCCGTGACACCAGCTGGGGAAGGTGCACCTCAAGCTCTCTTAGACGGGCATTGAAGTCTCTTTGCTCTGCAGACGGAGCCCAGCGGTTCCAGTTTTGGTGCGCTTCTTTTGCCTTCTGCACCAACTTTTCAAAGTGAGTCAGCATGAACTCATATGCTTCCAAAGTCACATCTAGCTGGGTGGAGGAGACATTCTTGCACTCAACTTCAGCAACATGTAGAGCTAAGGACAGTT
The DNA here is from genome assembly GCF_019176455.1 of Solea senegalensis. Lineage (NCBI taxonomy): Eukaryota > Metazoa > Chordata > Actinopteri > Pleuronectiformes > Soleidae > Solea > Solea senegalensis. The sequence goes on along the minus strand of NW_025322032.1, from coordinate 1,787 downwards.
CTTTTTCTCCATAAACATCCCAGAGTGTCTTTTGAATGAGGAGTTTAACTTCCTTCGTCTTCTGCTCACAAAGCTGCTCCGTTTGTTTCAGGTCGGCTTTCAATGGGTCGCTCAGCTCCTGTGCAGTAGTTACATCGGACTCTGCTATGTAGGCCGCCTCCATTTCTTCATTCGCCTCCATGACTCTGGAGCTCTCCAATGTGAGCTTCTTGAAGTTTTCTTTTAACTCCTCCATGGACATCTCTGTGTGGGTCCTCGTAATGCTGTTAGCAAGACGGGAGAAAAGTCTCTTAGCTGTGGTCCTTTCCACTTTCAGATCATCTAGTGACTTTGCCATTTTGTTTCCTTCAGCTGACAGACAGCAGGCTCGATCCTCCAGGCCCCTAGGTGGAGTATTTTCCCTCTCGGTTGTGGCCGCAGGTGGAGTCTTCACTGGTCACTGGTCACAGGCGGTTTTTCACTGGCAAGTGTATTTCAACATCATGGTTTCCCACACTTGAAAAGGGAAGAAAATGGACCAGACTCAGGATTTCACTCTCTCTCTTGAGTTTATTGACCAGTAACAAAGTGGTGGTCGTTGTAGGTGAAAAACCTTTAAACATACAAAATAAAACAATTTCATTAAATAAATAAAGTTCTATTTAAGTACAGTATTTAAATAAACAATTCAAATGAATATTCCCACATTTAATTCAAACATTTAAATTAGGCAAATACTGTGTAAATAAATTAAATAAAGTAGTTCCACTTTTTAGAACCATTGCCCTTAATCAACTTGACATTTTATATTTTAACCAAGATTATTTTACATATTTATCAAGACATCTTTAATTACCATTAACCGAAATTAAAACAATCCAGGCGATTTTAATATAAACATAATTATTTCTTTTTTGTCCAAACAATAAGCGCACAGCGCATCAACGTCAGTCCATCTCTGTCCGAAAAAAGAGCTGCGAGCTTACCGGTAGCCTCCTTGATCCTTTCTGTTTCCATGCGTGTTTTACTCCTGTGGTTATTCAGCTTTCGTTGTTTCTGCTGCCGTTTGTTGCGTTGCAAGCTACTGACTGAATGCTCACTTCTTATTTTTGTTTCCGGGGTTTCTGCCGTGCGTTCCTAATGATTGTGATTGTGATCACCTGTTGATGCGTTGCGGAGCCGTGCGTTGCGGAGCCGTGCGCTCGCTGTTGCGCGCATGCAGTTGCGAGCCCGTCGTCACATGCACCCGCTCGTAGGCAATACCCGGCAGATCGGCGAAACAGTGTCTGTTTTTGTGCACATTCAGCAGGGATACGGCTGTTTTCTGATTTTTTTTCATTCTTCTAATGTCCCATAACATAAACCTCACAAATAAAGTTAAAATCTTATGAGATATAGTTATATACCTTCAGTGTTTGATTTTGCAATGATTTCACTGTTTGCATGTGTTTTTCTATCTGTATCTGTTTTTGTGCACATTCAGCAGAGATACGGCTGTTTTCTGATTTTTTTTCATTCTTCTAATGTCCCATAACATAAACCTCACAAATAAAGTTAAAATCTATAAGATATAGTTATATTCCCTCAGTGTTTTGATTCAGGAGAGATAAGAATTTTTCTGATATTTTTCATTTTCCTACTGTCCCATAACATAAACCTCATAAATAAAGTTAACATCTTATAAGATATACTTCTGTACCCTCAGTGTTTGATTTTGCAATGATTTCACTGTTTGCATGTGTTTTTCTATCTGTGTCTGTTTTTGTGCACATTCTGAGATAAGGATTTTTAGGATATTTTTCTACTGT
>NW_025322031.1:0-2321 GCF_019176455.1 Solea senegalensis | reverse complement strand
CTTCTAAATGTGAAGACTTTCTGTCATTTTTCAGCTTCTAAATGTGAATATTTTTTTTAATTTCTGTCTTGTTTCAGCTTCTAAATGTGAACATTTTCTACTTTCTGTCATGTTTCAGCTTCTAAATGTGAACATTTTCTACTTTCTGTCATATTTCAGCTTCTAAATTTTAATATTTTCTACTTTCTGTCATATATCAGCTTCTAAATGTGAATACTTTCTAATTTCTGTCATTTGTCAGCTTCCAAATGTGAATACTTTCTACTTCCTGTCATATTTCAGCTTCTTAATGTGAATACTTTCTCCCTTCTGTCATGTTTCAGCTTCTAAATGTGAATATTTTCTACTTTCTGTCATTCATCAGCTTCTAAATTTGAATACTTTCTACCTTCTGTCATTTCTCAGCTTCTACATGTGAATATTTTCTACTTTCTGTCCTTTTTCAGCTTCTAAATGTGAATATTTTCTAATTTCTGTCATTTCTCACCTTCTAAATGTGAATACTTACTACTTTCTGTCATTTGTCAGCTTCTAAATGTGAATACTTTCTGTCATTTTTCAGCTTCTAAATGTGAATGTTTTCTAATTTCTGTCATTTCTCACCTTCTAAATGGCCAGATACTTGCTACTTTCAGTCATTTGTCAGCTAAGAATACTTTCCTGTCATATTTCAGCTTCCTAAATGTGAATACTTACTACTTTCTGTCATTTGTCAGCTTCTAAACATGAATACTTTCTGTCATATTTCAGCTTCTAAATGTGAATATTTTTTTCTTTCTGTCATATTTCAACTTCTAAATGTGAATATTTTATACTTTCTTTCATATTTCAGCTTCTTAAATGTGAATATCTTTTAATTTTGTCATTTGCCAGCTTCTAAATGTGAATATTTTCTACTTTCTGTCATGTTTCAGCTTCTAAATGTGAACATTTTCTACTTTCTGTCATATTTCAGCTTCTAAATTTTAATATTTTCTACTTTCTGTCATATATCAGCTTCTAAATGTGAATACTTTCTAATTTATGTCATTTGTCAGCTTCCAAATGTGAATACTTTCTACTTCCTGTCATATTTCAGCTTCTTAATGTGAATACTTTCTACTTACTGTCATATTTCAGCTTCTTAATGTGAATACTTTCTCCCTTCTGTCATTTTTCAGCTTCTAAATGTGAATATTTTCTAATTTCTGTCATTTCTCACCTTCTAAATGTTAATACTAACTACTTTCTGTCATTTGTCAGCTTCTAAATGTGAATACTTTCTGTCATTTTTCAGCTTCTAAATGTGAATATTTTTTAATTTCTTTCATGTTTCAGCTTCTAAATGTGAATATTTTCTACTTTCTGTCATTTATCAGCTTCTAAATTTGAATACTTTCTACCTTCTGTCATTTCTCAGCTTCTAAATGTGAATATTTTCTACTTTCTGTCATTTTTCAGCTTCTAAATTTGAATATTTTCTCATTTCTGTCATTTCTCACCTTCTAAATGTGAATACTTACTACTTTCTGTCATTTGTCAGCTTCTAAATGTGAATACTTTCTGTCATTTTTCAGCTTCTAAATGTGAATATTTTTTAATTTCTGTCTTGTTTCAGCTTCTAAATGTAAACATTTTCTACTTTCTGTCATGTTTCAGCTTCTAAATGTGAACATTTTCTACTTTCTGTCATATTTCAGCTTCTAAATTTTAATATTTTCTACTTTCTGTCATATATCAGCTTCTAAATGTGAATACTTTCTAATTTATGTCATTTGTCAGCTTCCAAATGTGAATACTTTCTACTTCCTGTCATATTTCAGCTTCTTAATGTGAATACTTTCTCCCTTCTGTCATGTTTCAGCTTCTAAATGTGAATATTTTCTACTTTCTGTCATTCATCAGCTTCTAAATTTGAATACTTTCTACCTTCTGTCATTTCTCAGCTTCTACATGTGAATATTTTCTACTTTCTGTCCTTTTTCAGCTTCTAAATGTGAATATTTTCTAATTTCTGTCATTTCTCACCTTCTAAATGTGAATACTTACTACTTTCTGTCATTTGTCAGCTTCTAAATGTGAATACTTTCTGTCATTTTTCAGCTTCTCAATGTGAATATTTTCTAATTTCTGTCATTTCTCTCCTTCTAAATGTGAATACTTACTACTTTCAGTCATTTGTCAGCTTCTAAACGTGAATACTTTCTGTCATATTTCAGCTTCTAAATGTGAATATTTTTTTCTTTCTGTCATATTTCAACTTCTAAATGTGAATATTTTATACTTTCTTTCATATTTCAGCTTCTTAAATGTGAATATCTTTTAATTTGCCTACTGCCAGC
>NW_025322030.1:0-4698 GCF_019176455.1 Solea senegalensis | reverse complement strand
TACACCTGCTGTAACAGGAACAATGCCAACTTCAACGACAAAATCTACAACCCCCTTCACCGAATTTCCGACTTCAACTCAGGGGCCAACAACCACAACAGTATCTACATCCATTCCAACCACACCTGCTACAGCAACTACACAGCCAACTACAACAGCAACATCAACAACACCTCACAGTGAGTCTCCAACTTCAACTCTGCAGCCAACAACCAGAACAGAATCGACATCCATTCCAACTACACCTGCTGTAACAGGAACAATGCCAACTTCAACCACAAAATCTACAACCCCTTCAACTGAGTTTCCTACTTCAACTCAAGGGCCAACATCCACAACGGAATCTACATCCATTCCAACTACACCTGCTGTAACAGGAACAATGCCAACTTCAACGACAAAATCTACAACCCCCTTCACCGAGTTTCCGACTTCAACTCAGGGGCCAACAACCACAACAGTATCTACATCCATTCCAACCACACCTGCTACAGCAACTACACAGCCAACTACAACAGCAACATCAACAACACCTCACAGTGAGCCTCCAACTTCAACTCTGCAGCCAACAACCAGAACAGAATCGACATCTATTCCAACTACACCTGCTGTAACAGGTACAATGCCAACTTCAACCACAAAATCTACAACCACCTTCACCGAGTTTCCGACGTCAACTCAGGGGCCAACAACCACAACAGAATCTACATCCATTCCAACCACACCTGCTACAACAACTACACAGCCAACGACAACACCTCACAGTGAGCCTCCAACTTCAACTCTGCAACCAACAACCAGAACAGAATCGACATCTATTCCAAATACACCTGCTGTAACAGAAACAATGCCAACTTCAACCACAAAATCTACAACCCCTTCAACTGAGTTTCCTACTTCAACTCAAGGGCCAACAACCATGACGGAATCTACATCCATTCCAACTACACCTGCTACAGCAACTACACAGCCAACTACAACAGCAACGTCAACAACACCTCACAGTGAGCCTCCAACTTCAACTCTGCAGCCAACAACCAGAACAGAATCAACATCCATTCCAACCACACCTGCTACAACAACGACACAGCCAACTACAACAGCAACATCAACAACACCTCACAGTGAGCCTCCAACTTCAACTCAGGGGCCAACAACCAGAACAGAATCAACATCCATTCCAACTACACCTGCTGTAACAGGTACAATGCCTACTTCAACGACAAAATCTACAACCCCCTTCACCGAGTTTCCGACTTCAACTCAGGGGCCAACAACCACAACAGAATCTACATCCATTCCAACAACACCTGCTACAGCAACTACACAGCCAACTACAACAGCAACATCCACAACACCTCACAGTGAGCGTAACTTCAACTCTGCGGCCCAACAACCAGAACAGAGATGAGCATCTATTCAACTTCACACCTTAACGCTTGGGTACAATGCCAACCCCAGCACCACAAGCACGGCCACCTTGCGAGTTTCCGGCCAACTCAGGGGCCAACAACTGCGGAATCTACATCCCGTTCCAGCTACACCTGCTACAGCAACTACATCCCTACAGCAGCAACATCGACAGCACCTCTACGAGTGAGCCTCCAGCTTCAGCTGCAGCCAACAACCAGAACAGAATCGACATCTATTCCAACTACACCTGCTGTAACAGGTACAATGCCAACTTCAACCACAAAATCTACAACCACCTTCACCGAGTTTCCGACGTCAACTCAGGGGCCAACAACCACAACGGAATCTACATCCATTCCAACCACACCTGCTACAGCAACTACACAGCCAACTACAACAGCAACATCCACAACACCTCACAGTGAGCCTCCAACTTCAACTCTGCAGCCAACAACCAGAACAGAATCAACATCCATTCCAACCACACCTGCTACAACAACGACACAGCCAACTACAACAGCAACATCAACAACACCTCACAGTGAGCCTCCAACTTCAACTCTGCAGCCAACAACCAGAACAGAATCGACATCCATTCCAACTACACCTGCTGTAACAGGAACAATGCCAACTTCAACCACAAAATCTACAACCCCTTCAACTGAGTTTCCTACTTCAACTCAAGGGCCAACAACCACAACAGAATCTACATCCATTCCAACAACACCTGCTACAGCAACTGCAGCCAACTACAACAGCAGCATGGAAACAACACCTCCTGATGAGGCCTCCGGCAACTCTGCAGCCAACAACCAGAACAGAATCTACATCCATTCCAACCACACCTGCTACAGCAACTACACAGCCAACTACAACAGCAACGTCAACAACACCTCACAGTGAGCCTCCAACTTCAACTCTCCAGCCAACAACCAGAACAGAATCAACATCCATTCCAACTACACCTGCTGTAACAGGAACAATGCCAACTTCAACCACAAAATCTACAACCCCTTCCACTGAGTTTCCTACTTCAACTCTGCAGCCAACAACTAGAACAGAATCGACATCCATTCCAACCACACCTGCTACAACAACGACACAGCCAACGACAACAGCAACATCGACAACACCTCACGGTAGGCCTCCAGCTTCAACTCTGCAGCCAACAACCAGAACAGAATCAACATCATTCCAACAACACCTGCTGTAACGAAACAATGCCAACTTCAACCGCAAAATCTACAACCTTCAACTGAGTTTCCTGCTTCAACTCAGGGCCAACAACCATGGCCGAATCTACATCCGTCCAACCACACCTGCTACAGCATACACAGCCAACTTCTGTAACAGCGTCAACAACACACTCACAGTGAGCCTCCAGTTCAACTCTGCGGCCAACAACCGGAACCAAGAATCAGCATCCATTCCAGCCACACCTGCTACAACCGCGACAGCCAACTACAGCAGCAACATCAACAACACCTCACAGTGAGCCTCCAACTTCAACTCTGCAGCCAACTACCAGAACAGAATCAACATCTATTCCAACTACACCTGCTGTAACAGAAACAATGCCAACTTCAACCACAAAATCTACAACCACCTTCACCGAGTTTCCGACGTCAACTCAGGGGCCAACAACCACAACGGAATCTACATCCATTCCAACTACACCTGCTACAGCAACTACACAGCCAACTACAACAGCAACATCGACAACACCTCACAGTGAGCCTCCAACTTCAACTCTGCAGCCAACAACGAGAACAGAATCAACATCCATTCCAACCACACCTGCTACAACAACGACACAGCCAACTACAACAGCAACATCAACAACACCTCACAGTGAGCCTCCAACTTCAACTCAGGGGCCAACAACCAGAACAGAATCAACATCCATTCCAACTACACCTGCTGTAACAGGTACAATGCCTACTTCAACGACAAAATCTACAACCCCCTTCACCGAGTTTCCGACTTCAACTCAGGGGCCAACAACCACAACAGTATCTACATCCATTCCAACCACACCTGCTACAGCAACTACACAGCCAACTACAACAGCAACATCCACAACACCTCACAGTGAGCCGCCAACTTCAACTCTGCAGCCAACAACCAGAACAGAATCGACATCTATTCCAACTACACCTGCTGTAACAGGTACAATGCCAACTTCAACCACAAAATCTACAACCCCCTTCACCGAGTTTCCGACGTCAACTCAGGGGCCAACAACCACAACGGAATCTACATCCATTCCAACTACACCTGCTACAGCAACTACACAGCCAACTACAACAGCAACATCGACAACACCTCACAGTGAGCCTCCAACTTCAACTCTGCAGCCAACAACCAGAACAGAATCAACATCCATTCCAACCACACCTGCTACAACAACGACACAGCCAACTACAACAGCAACATCAACAACACCTCACAGTGAGCCTCCAACTTCAACTCAGGGGCCAACAACCACAACAGAATCTACATCCATTCCAACCACACCTGCTACAGCAACTACACAGCCAACTACAACAGCAACATCCACAACACCTCACAGTGAGCCTCCAACTTCAACTCTGCAGCCAACAACCAGAACAGAATCAACATCCATTCAACCACACTCTGCTAAAATAACGACACAGCCAACTACATAACAGTAACATCAACAACACTCACAGTGAGCTTCCCAACTTCAACTCTGCAGCCAACTACCAGAACAGAATCAACATCTATTCCAACTAATTCGTAACAGAAACAATGCCAACTTCAAATCAAAATTCTACAACTTCACCGAAGCTTCCACGCCAACCTAGGGGCCAACAACCACAACGAATCTTTACATCCATTCCTACCAATAATTGCTACAGCACCACACAGCCAACTACAACAGCAATGACGCATAACACTCACAGCCTCCAACTTCAACTCTGCAGCCAAATAACCAGAACAGAATCAACAGATCCATTCCAACCACACCTGCTACAACAACGACACAGCCAACTACAACAGCAACATCAACAACACCTCACAGTGAGCCTCCAACTTCAACTCAGGGGCCAACAACCAGAACAGAATCAACATCCATTCCAACTACACCTGCTGTAACAGGTACAATGCCTACTTCAACGACAAAATCTACAACCCCCTTCACCGAGTTTCCGACTTCAACTCAGGGGCCAACAACCACAACAGAATCTACATCCATTCCAACTACACCTGCTACAGCAACTACACAGCCAACTACAACAGCAACATCCACAACACCTCACA
>NW_025322029.1:0-4291 GCF_019176455.1 Solea senegalensis | reverse complement strand
GATTTCACTGTTCGAATGTCTTTTTCTATTTGTGTCTGTTTTTGTGCACATTCAGCTGAGATAAGGATTTTTCTGATATTTTTAATTTTTCCACTGTCCCATAACATAAACCTCACAAATAATGTTAAAATCTTATGAGATATAGTTATATACCTTCAGTGTTTGATTTTGCACTGATTTCACTTATTAGATATGATTTTCCATTTGTGTCTGTTTTTTGTGCGCATTCATCATAGATACGGCTGTTTTCTGATTTTTTTTCATTCTTCTAATGTCCCATAACATAAACCTCACAAGTAAAGTCAAAATCTTATAAGATATAGTTATATACCCTCAGTGTTTGATTTTGCAATGATTTCACTGTTTGCATGTGTTTTTCTATCTGTATCTGTTTTTGTGCACATTCAGCTGAGATAAGGATTTTTCTGATATTTTTCATTTTTCCACTGTCCCATAACATAAACCTCACAAATAATGTTAAAATCTTATGAGATATAGTTATATACCTTCAGTGTTTGATTTTGCAATGATTTCACTTATTAGATATGATTTTCCATTTGTGTCTGTTTTTTGTGCGCATTCATCATAGATACGGCTGTTTTCTGATTTTTTTTCATTCTTCCACTGTCCCATAACATAAACCTCACAAATAAATTTGAAATCTTATAAGATATACTTCTGTACCCTCAGTGTTTGATTTTTCAAAGATTTCACTGTTCGGATGTGTTTTTCTATCTGTATCTGTTTTTGTGCACATTCAGCTGAGATAAGGATTTTTCTGATATCTTTCATTTTTCCACTGTCCCATAACATAAACCTCACAAATAAAGTTGAAATCTTATAAGATATACTTCTGTACCCTCAGTGTTTGATTTTGCAATGATTTCCCTGTTTGCATGTGTTTTTCTATCTGTGTCTGTTTTTGTGCACATTCAGCTGAGATAAGGATTTTTCTGATATTTTTAATTTTTCCACTGTCCCATAACATAAACCTCACAAATAATGTTAAAATCTTATGAGATATAGTTATATACCTTCAGTGTTTGATTTTGCACTGATTTCACTTATTAGATATGATTTTCCATTTGTGTCTGTTTTTTGTGCGCATTCATCATAGATACGGCTGTTTTCTGATTTTTTTTCATTCTTCTAATGTCCCATAACATAAACCTCACAAATAAAGTTGAAATCTTATAAAATATAGTTATATATCCTCAGTGTTTGATTTTGCAATGATTTCACTGTTTGCATGTGTTTTTCTATTTGTGTCTGTTTTTGTGCACATTCAGCAGGGATACGGCTGTTTTCTCATTTTTTTCAATTTTCTACTGTCCCATAACATAAACCTCACAAATAAAGTTAAAATATTATAAGATATAGTTATATTTCCTAAGTCTTTGATTTTGCAAAGATTTCACTGTTCGGATGTGTTTTTCTATTTGTGTCTGTTTTTGTGCACATTCAGCGGGGTTACGGCTCTTTTCTGATTTTTTCAATTTTCTACTATCCCATAACATAAACCTCACAAAAAAAGTTAAAATCTGATGAGTTATAGTTATATACCTTCAGTGTTTGATTTTGCAATAATTTCACTGTTTGCATGTGTTTTTCTATCTGCGTCTGTTTTTGTGCACATTCAGCTGACATAAGTATTTTTCTGATATTTTTCATTTTTCAACTGTCACATTACATAAACCTCACAAATAAAGTTGAAATCTTATAAGATATACTTCTGTACCCTCAGTGTTTGATTTTGCAAAGATTTCACTGTTCGGATGTGTTTTTCTATTTGTGTCTGTTTTTGTGCACATTCAGCAGGGATACGGCTGTTTTCTCATTTTTTTTCAATTTTCTACTGTCCCATAACATAAACCTCACAAATAAAGTTAAAATCTTATGAGATATAGTTATATACCTTCAGTGTTTGATTTTGCAATGATTTCACTTATTAGATATGATTTTCCATTTGTGTCTGTTTTTTGTGCGCATTCATCATAGATACGGCTGTTTTCTGATTTTTTTTCATTCTTCCACTGTCCCATAACATAAACCTCACAAATAAATTTGAAATCTTATAAGATATACTTCTGTACCCTCAGTGTTTGATTTTTCAAAGATTTCACTGTTCGGATGTGTTTTTCTATCTGTATCTGTTTTTGTGCACATTCAGCTGAGATAAAGATTTTTCTTATATTTTTCATTTTTCCACTGTCCCATAACATAAACCTCACAAATAAAGTTAAAATCTTATAAGATATACTTCTGTACACTCAGTGTTTGATTTTGCAATGATTTCACTGTTCGGATGTGTTTTTCTATTTGTGTCTGTTTTTGTGCACATTCAGCAGGGATACGGCTGTTTTCTCATTTTTTTTCGATTTTCTACTGTCCCATAACATAAACCTCACAAATAAAGTTAAAATCTTATGAGATATAGTTACATACCTTCAATGTTTGATTTTGCAATGATTTCACTGTTTGCATGTGTTTTTCTATCTGTGTCTGTTTTTGTGCACATTCAGCTGAGATAAGGATTTTTCTGATATTTTTAATTTTTCCACTGTCCCATAACATAAACCTCACAAATAATGTTAAAATCTTATGAGATATAGTTATATACCTTCAGTGTTTGATTTTGCACTGATTTCACTTATTAGATATGATTTTCCATTTGTGTCTGTTTTTTGTGCGCATTCATCATAGATACGGCTGTTTTCTGATTTTTTTTCATTCTTCTAATGTCCCATAACATAAACCTCACAAGTAAGTTAAAATCTTATAACATATAGTTATATACCCTCAGTGTTTGATTTTGCAAAGATTTCACTGTTCGGATGTGTTTTTCTATTTGTGTCTGTTTTTGTGCACATTCAGCAGGGATACGGCTGTTTTCTCATTTTTTTCAATTTTCTACTGTCCCATAACATAAACCTCAAAAATAAAGTTAAAATCTTATGAGATATAGTTACATACCTTCAATGTTTGATTTTGCAATGATTTCACTGTTTGCATGTGTTTTTCTATCTGTGTCTGTTTTTGTGCACATTCAGCAGGGATACGGCTGTTTTCGGATATTTTTCTACTCTCCCATAACATAAACCTCACAAATAAAGTTAAAATTTTATAAGATATAGTTATATATCCTCAGTGTTTGATTTTGCAATGATTTCACTGTTTGCATGTGTTTTTCTATCTGTGTCTGTTTTTTGTGCACATTCAGCTGAGATAAGGATTTTTCTGATACTTTTAATTTTTCCACTGTCCCATAACATAAACCTCACAAATAATGTTAAAATCTTATGAGATATTATATAGTTATATACCCTCAGTGTTTGATTTTGCAAAGATTTCACTGTTCGGATGTGTTTTTCTATTTGTGTCTGTTTTGTGCAATATTCAGCAGGGATACGGGTTGTTTTCTGATTTTTTTTCATTCTTCAATGTCCTATAACATAAACCTCACAAGTAAAGTCAAAAATCTTATAAGATATAGTTATATACCCTCAGTGTTTGATTTTGCAAAGATTTCACTGTTCGGATGTGTTTTTCATCTGTATCTGTTTTGTGCACTTTCAGCTGAGATAAGGATTTTTCGGATATTTTTCTACTGTCCCATAACATAAACCTCACAAATAAAGTTAAAATCTTATAAGATATACTTCTATACCCTCAGTGTTTGACTTTGCAATGATTTCACTGTTTGGATGTGTTTTTCTATTTGTCTCTGTTTTTGTGTGCATTCAGCAGGGATATGGCTGTTTTCTGATTTTTTTTTTCATTTTTCTACTGTCCCATAACATAAACCTCACAAATAAAGTTAAAATATTATAAGATATAGTTATATACCCTCAGTCTTTGATTTTGCAAAGATTTCACTGTTCGGATGTGTTTTTCTATTTGTGTCTGTTTTTGTGCACATTCAGCGGGGTTACGGCTCTTTTCTGATTTTTTCAATTTTCTACTATCCCATAACATAAACCTCACAAAAAAAGTTAAAATCTGATGAGTTATAGTTATATACCTTCAGTGTTTGATTTTGCAATAATTTCACTGTTTGCATGTGTTTTTCTATCTGCGTCTGTTTTTGTGCACATTCAGCTGACATAAGTATTTTTCTGATATTTTTTATTTTTCTACTGTCCCATAACATAAACCTCACAAATAAAGTTGAAATCTTATAAGATATACTTCTGTACCCTCAGTGTTTGATTTTGCAAAGATTTCACTGTTCGGATGTGTTTTTCTATTTGTGTCTGTTTTTGTGCACATTCAGCAGGGATACGGCTGTTTT
>NW_025322028.1:0-4627 GCF_019176455.1 Solea senegalensis | reverse complement strand
AGTAGAAAATATTAACATTTAAGAAGTTGAAAAATGACAGAAAGTAGAAAATATTCACAGTTAAGTAGCTGAAAATGACAGAAAGTAGAAAATATTCACATTTAAGAAGCTGAAAAATGACAGAAAGCAGAAAAAATTCTGAATTAAGTAGCTGAAAAATGACAGAAAGTAGAAAATATTCACGTTTAAGAAGCCGAGAAATCACAGAGAGTAGAAAATATTCATATTTAAGGAGCTGAAAAATGACAGAAAGTAGAAAATATTCACATTTAAAAAGTAGAAAAAAGTAGAAAATATTCACATTTAAGAAGCTGAAACATGACAGAAAGTAGAAAATATTCATATTTAAGTAGAAACAAGTAGAAAATATTCACATTTAAGTAACTGAAAAATGTCAGAAAGTAGAAAATATTTACATTCAAAAAGTAGAAAAAAGTAGAAAATATTCACGTTTAAGACGCTGAAAAATGACACAAAGTAGAAAATATTCACAGTTAAGTTGCTGAAAAATGACAGAAAGTAGAAAATAGTCACATTTAAGTAGCTGAAAAATGTCACAAAGTAGACAATACTCACATTTAAGAATCTGAAAAATGTCACAAAGTAGAAAATATTCACATTTAAGAAACTGAAAAATTTCACAATGTAGAAAACAATCACTTTTAAGAAGCTGATGAATGACAGAAAGTAGAGAATATTCACATATAAGTAGAAAAAAGTAGAAAATATTCACATTTAAGAAGCTGAAAAATGTTACAAAGTAGAAAATAATCACTTTTAAGAAGCTGATAAATGACAGAAAGTAGAAAATATTCACATATAAGAAGCTGAAAAATGACAGAAAGTAGAAAATATTCATATTTAAGTAGAAACAAGTAGAAAATATTCACATTTAAGAAGCTGAAAAATGACAGAAAGTAGAAAATATTCATATTTAAGTAGAAACAAGTAGAAAATATTCACATTTAAGTAACTGAAAAATGTCAGAAAGAGAAAATATTTACATTCAAAAAGTAGAAAAAAGTAGAAAATATTCACGTTTAAGACGCTTAAAAATGACACAAAGTAGAAAATATTCACAGTTAAGTTGCTGAAAAATGACAGAAAGTAGAAAATATTCATATTTAAGAACCTGAAAAATGTCACAAAGTAGAAAATATTCACATTTAAGAAATTGAAATAAGTCACAAAGTAGAAAATATTCACATTTAAGAAACTGAAAAATGTCACAAAGTAGAAAATATTCACATTTAAGAAGCTGAAAAATGACGGAAAGTAGAAAATATTCACATTTAAGAAGTTGAAAAATGTCAGAAAGTAGAAAATATTCACATTTAAAGAGTTGACAAATGACAGAAAGTAGAAAATATTCACATTTAATAAGCTGAAAATGATGGAAAGTGGAAAATATTCACATTGAAGAAGCTGGAAAATGACAGAAAGTAGAAAATATTCACGTTTAAGAATCTGAGGAATCACAGAGAGTAGAAAATATTCACATGTAAGAAGCTGAAAATGACAGAAAGTAGTAAATATTCACATTTAATGAGCTGAAAATGATGGAAAGTATAAAATATTCACATTTAAAGAATTGACAAATGACAGAAAGTAGAAAATATTCACATTTAAGTAGCTGAAAAATGTCACAAAGTAGACAATACTCACATTTAAGAATCTGAAAAATGTCACAAAGTAGAAAATATTCACATTGAAGAAATTGAAAAATGTCACAAAGTAGAAAATATTCACATTTAAGAAGCTGAAAAATGTTACAAAGTAGAACATATTCACATTTAAGAAGTTGAAAAATGACAGAAAGTAGAAAATATTCACATTTAAGAAGCTGAAAAATGACAGAAAGCAGAAAAAATTCTGAATTAAGTAGCTGAAAAATGACAGAAAGTTGAAAATATTCACAAGAAGCCGAAGTATGTCACAAAGTAGAAAATATTCACGTTTAAGAAGCCGAGAAATCACAGAAAGTAGAAAATATTCATATTTAAGGAGCTGAAAAATGACAGAAAGTAGAAAATATTCAAATTTAAGAAGTTGAAAAATGACAGAAAGGAGAAAATATTCACACGTATGTAACTGAAAAATGTCAGAAAGTAGAAAATATTCACATTTAAAAAGTAGAAAAA
The DNA here is from genome assembly GCF_019176455.1 of Solea senegalensis. NCBI lineage: Eukaryota > Metazoa > Chordata > Actinopteri > Pleuronectiformes > Soleidae > Solea > Solea senegalensis. The sequence goes on along the minus strand of NW_025322028.1, from coordinate 2,486 downwards.
AGTAGAAAATATTCACATTTAAGAAGCTGAAAAATGACAGAAAGTAGAAAATATTCATATTTAAGTAGAAACAAGTAGAAAATATTCACATTTAAGTAACTGAAAAATGTCAGAAAGTAGAAAATATTTACATTCAAAAAGTAGAAAAAAGTAGAAAATATTCACGTTTAAGACGCTTAAAAATGACACAAAGTAGAAAATATTCACAGTTAAGTTGCTGAAAAATGACAGAAAGTAGAAAATATTCATATTTAAGAACCTGAAAAATGTCACAAAGTAGAAAATATTCACATTTAAGAAATTGAAATATGTCACAAAGTAGAAAATATTCACATTTAAGAAACTGAAAAATGTCACAAAGTAGAAAATATTCACATTTAAGAAGCTGAAAAATGACTCAAAGTAGAAAATATTCACATTTAAGAAGCTGAAAAATGTCAGAAAGTAGAAAATATTCACATTTAAAGAGTTGACAAATGACAGAAAGTAGAAAATATTCACATTTAATAAGCTGAAAATGATGGAAAGTGGAAAATATTCACATTGAAGAAGCTGGAAAATGACAGAAAGTAGAAAATATTCACGTTTAAGAATCTGAGGAATCACAGAGAGTAGAAAATATTCACATGTAAGAAGCTGAAAATGACAGAAAGTAGTAAATATTCACATTTAATGAGCTGAAAATGATGGAAAGTAGAAAATATTAACATTTAAAGAGTTGACAAATGACAAAATATTCATATTTAAGGAGTTGAAAATGATGGTGAGTAGAAAATATTCATATTTAAGGGTTTGAAAATGACAGAAAGTAGAAAATATTCACATTTAAGAAGCTGAAAAATGACAGAAAGCAGAAAAAAAATTCTGACTATTAAGAGGCTGAAAATGACAGAAAGTAGAAAAATATTCATATTTAGTGAGTTGAAAAATTTATTAGAAAAGTAGAAAATATTCACAATTAAGTAGCTGAAAAATGACAGAAAGTTGAAAATATTCACAAGAAGCCGAAAAATGTCACAAAGTAGAAAAAATTCACGTTTAAGAAGCCGAGAAATCACAGAGAGTAGAAAATATTCATATTTAAGGAGCTGAAAAATGACAGAAAGTAGAAAATATTCACATTTAAAAAGTAGAAAAAAGTAGAAAATATTCACATTTAAGAAGCTGAAACATGACAGAAAGTAGAAAATATTCATATTTAAGTAGAAACAAGTAGAAAATATTCACATTTAAGTAACTGAAAAATGTCAGAAAGTAGAAAATATTTACATTCAAAAAGTAGAAAAAAGTAGAAAATATTCACGTTTAAGACGCTGAAAAATGACACAAAGTAGAAAATATTCACAGTTAAGTTGCTGAAAAATGACAGAAAGTAGAAAATAGTCACATTTAAGTAGCTGAAAAATGTCACAAAGTAGACAATACTCACATTTAAGAATCTGAAAAATGTCACAAAGTAGAAAATATTCACATTTAAGAAACTGAAAAATGTCACAATGTAGAAAATAATCACTTTTAAGAAGCTGATGAATGACAGAAAGTAGAGAATATTCACATATAAGTAGAAAAAAGTAGAAAATATTCACATTTAAGAAGCTGAAAAATGTTACAAAGTAGAAAATAATCACTTTTAAGAAGCTGATAAATGACAGAAAGTAGTAAATATTCACATATAAGAAGCTGAAAAATGACAGAAAGTAGAAAATATTCATATTTAAGTAGAAACAAGTAGAAAATATTCACATTTAAGAAGCTGAAAAATGACAGAAAGTAGAAAATATTCATATTTAAGTAGAAACCAGTAGAAAATATTCACATTTAAGTAACTGAAAAATGTCAGAAAGTAGAAAATATTTACATTCAAAAAGTAGAAAAAAGTAGAAAATATTCACGTTTAAGTAACTGAAAAAATGTCAGAAAGCAGAAGCTTTACATTCAAAAGGCAAGTAGAAAAAAGTAGAAAACATCTACGCTTAAGACGCTTAAAAATGACACAAAGTAGAAAAATATTCACAGTTAAGTTGCTGAAAAATGACAGAAAGTAGAAAATATTCATATTTAAGAACCTGAAAATGTCACAAAGTAGAAAATATTCATACTTAAGAAATTGAAATATGTCACAAAGTAGAAAATATTCACATTTAAGAAACTGAAAAATGTCACAAAGTAGAAAATATTCACATTTAAGAATCTGAAAAATGACGGAAAGTAGAAAATATTCACATTTAAGAAGCTGAAAAATGTCAGAAAGTAGAAAATATTCACATTTAAAGAGTTGACAAATGACAGAAAGTAGAAAATATTCACATTTAATAAGCTGAAAATGATGGAAAGTGGAAAATATTCAAATTGAAGAAGCTGGAAAATGACAGAAAGTAGAAAATATTCACGTTTAAGAATCTGAGGAATCACAGAGAGTAGAAAATATTCACATGTAAGAAGCTGAAAATGACAGAAAGTAGAAAATATTAACATTTAAGAAGCTG
>NW_025322027.1:0-4340 GCF_019176455.1 Solea senegalensis | reverse complement strand
GGTGCCGAGTTTCAGACCTGTGCAACCTTTGTAAAGGTCATAGGTCAGCCGCTTGGGTGTGTTTTTTGTAATACTTCCTAAAGGCAATGTGCCAGGATGGTGGTTTCTCTCACAAATGAAGTTAACATCTTATAAGATATACTTCTGTACCCTCAGTGTTTGATTTTGCAATGATTTCACTGTTTGGATGTGTTTTTCTATTGGTGTCATTTTGTGTGCGCATTCAGCTGAGATGAAGCTGTTTTCTGATTTTTTTCATTTTTCTACTGTCCCATAACATAAACCTCACAAATCGAGTCAACGTCTCATAAGATATACTTCTGTACCCTCAGCTGTGAGGGTGTGGTTTTTGTAACAATTTGTAAAGGCATTAAGCCAGGAGTCTGATATTTCCGTATGTGTATCAGGGACTAAGGCTGATCTAGGGTGCTCACTTTCAGAGCCGTGCAACCTTTGGAAAGGTCAAAGGTCAGCCGTTCCAGTGTGTTTTTTGTAATAATTCCTAAAGGCATTAAGCCAGGAGTCTGAGTTTTCTATATGTGTATCGGGGACTAAAGCTGATCCCGGGTGCCGAGTTTCAGACCTGTGCAACCTTTGGAAAGGTCAAAGGTCAGCCGTTCTGATGTGTTTTTTGTAATAATTCCTAAAGGCATTAAGCCAGGAGTCTGAGTTTTCTATATGTGTATCGGGGACTAAAGCTGATCTAAGGTGCCCAGTTTCAGACCTATGCAACCTTGGGAAAGGTCAAAGGTTGTTTCCTGATTTCTTTTCATTTTTCTACTGTCCCATAACATAAACCTCACAAATTAAGTTAACATCTTATAAGACATACTTCTGTACCCTCAGTGTTTGATTTTGCAATGATTTCACTGTTTGGATGTGTTTTTCTATTGGTGTCATTTTGTGTGCGCATTCAGCTGAGATGAAGCTGTTTTCTGATTTTTTTCATTTTTCTACTGTCCCATAACATAAACCTCGCAAATAGAGTCAACGTCTCATAAGATATACTTCTGTACCCTCAGCTGTGAGGGTGTGTTTTTTGTAACAATTTGTATTAAGCCAGGAGTCTGATATTTCCGTATGTGTATCAGGGACTAAGGCTGATCTAGGGTGCTCACTTTCAGAGCCGTGCAACCTTTGGAAAGGTCAAAGGTCAGCCGTTCCAGTGTGTTTTTTGTAATAATTCCTAAAGGCATTAAGCCAGGAGTCTGAGTTTTCTATATGTGTATCGGGGACTAAAGCTGATCCCAGGTGCCCAGTTTCAGACCTGTGCAACCTTGGGAAAGGTCAAAGGTTGTTTCCTGATTTCTTTTCATTTTTCTACTGTCCCATAACATAAACCTCACAAATGAAGTTAACATCTTATAAGACATACTTCTGTACCCTCAGTGTTTGATTTTGCAATGATTTCACTGTTTGGATGTGTTTTTCTATTGGTGTCATTTTGTGTGCGCATTCAGCTGAGATGAAGCTGTTTTCTGATTTTTTTCATTTTTCTACTGTCCCATAACATAAACCTCACAAATCGAGTCAACGTCTCATAAGATATACTTCTGTACCCTCAGCTGTGAGGGTGTGGTTTTTGTAACAATTTGTAAAGGCATTAAGCCAGGAGTCTGATATTTCCGTATGTGTATCAGGGACTAAGGCTGATCTAGGGTGCTCACTTTCAGAGCCGTGCAACCTTTGGAAAGGTCAAAGGTCAGCCGTTCCAGTGTGTTTTTTGTAATAATTCCTAAAGGCATTAAGCCAGGAGTCTGAGTTTTCTATATGTGTATCGGGGACTAAAGCTGATCCCGGGTGCCGAGTTTCAGACCTGTGCAACCTTTGGAAAGGTCAAAGGTCAGCCGTTCTGATGTGTTTTTTGTAATAATTCCTAAAGGCATTAAGCCAGGAGTCTGAGTTTTCTATATGTGTATCGGGGACTAAAGCTGATCTAAGGTGCCCAGTTTCAGACCTATGCAACCTTGGGAAAGGTCAAAGGTTGTTTCCTGATTTCTTTTCATTTTTCTACTGTCCCATAACATAAACCTCACAAATTAAGTTAACATCTTATAAGACATACTTCTGTACCCTCAGTGTTTGATTTTGCAATGATTTCACTGTTTGGATGTGTTTTTCTATTGGTGTCATTTTGTGTGCGCATTCAGCTGAGATGAAGCTGTTTTCTGATTTTTTTCATTTTTCTACTGTCCCATAACATAAACCTCGCAAATAGAGTCAACGTCTCATAAGATATACTTCTGTACCCTCAGCTGTGAGGGTGTGTTTTTTGTAACAATTTGTATTAAGCCAGGAGTCTGATATTTCCGTATGTGTATCAGGGACTAAGGCTGATCTAGGGTGCTCACTTTCAGAGCCGTGCAACCTTTGGAAAGGTCAAAGGTCAGCCGTTCCAGTGTGGTTTTTGTAATAATTCCTAAAGGCATTAAGCCAGGAGTCTGAGTTTTCTATATGTGTATCGGGGACTAAAGCTGATCCCGGGTGCCGAGTTTCAGACCTGTGCAACCTTTGGAAAGGTCAAAGGTCAGCCGTTCTGATGTGTTTTTTGTAATAATTCCTAAAGGCATTAAGCCAGGAGTCTGAGTTTTCTATATGTGTATCGGGGACTAAAGCTGATCCCAGGTGCCCAGTTTCAGACCTGTGCAACCTTGGGAAAGGTCAAAGGTTGTTTCCTGATTTCTTTTCATTTTTCTACTGTCCCATAACATAAACCTCACAAATGAAGTTAACATCTTATAAGACATACTTCTGTACCCTCAGTGTTTGATTTTGCAATGATTTCACTGTTTGGATGTGTTTTTCTATTGGTGTCATTTTGTGTGCGCATTCAGCTGAGATGAAGCTGTTTTCTGATTTTTTTCATTTTTCTACTGTCCCATAACATAAACCTCACAAATAGAGTCAACGTCTCATAAGATATACTTCTGTACCCTCAGCTGTGAGGGTGTGGTTTTTGTAACAATTTGTAAAGGCATTAAGCCAGGAGTCTGATATTTCCGTATGTGTATCAGGGACTAAGGCTGATCTAGGGTGCTCACTTTCAGAGCCGTGCAACCTTTGGAAAGGTCAAAGGTCAGCCGTTCCAGTGTGTTTTTTGTAATAATTCCTAAAGGCATTAAGCCAGGAGTCTGAGTTTTCTATATGTGTATCAGGGACTAAAGCTGATCTAAGGTGCCCAGTTTCAGACCTATGCAACCTTGGGAAAGGTCAAAGGTTGTTTCCTGATTTCTTTTCATTTTTCTACTGTCCCATAACATAAACCTCACAAATGAAGTTAACATCTTATAAGACATACTTCTGTGCCCTCAGTGTTTGATTTTGCAATGATTTCACTGTTTGGATGTGTTTTTCTATTGGTGTCATTTTGTGTGCGCATTCAGCTGAGATGAAGCTGTTTTCTGATTTTTTTCATTTTTCTACTGTCCCATAACATAAACCTCGCAAATAGAGTCAACGTCTCATAAGATATACTTCTGTACCCTCAGCTGTGAGGGTGTGTTTTTTGTAACAATTTGTATTAAGCCAGGAGTCTGATATTTCCGTATGTGTATCAGGGACTAAGGCTGATCTAGGGTGCTCACTTTCAGAGCCGTGCAACCTTTGGAAAGGTCAAAGGTCAGCCGTTCCAGTGTGTTTTTTGTAATAATTCCTAAAGGCATTAAGCCAGGAGTCTGAGTTTTCTATATGTGTATCGGGGACTAAAGCTGATCCCGGGTGCCGAGTTTCAGACCTGTGCAACCTTTGGAAAGGTCAAAGGTCAGCCGTTCTGATGTGTTTTTTGTAATAATTCCTAAAGGCATTAAGCCAGGAGTCTGAGTTTTCTATATGTGTATCGGGGACTAAAGTTGATCCCAGGTGCCCAGTTTCAGACCTGTGCAACCTTGGGAAAGGTCAAAGGTTGTTTCCTGATTTCTTTTCATTTTTCTACTGTCCCATAACATAAACCTCACAAATGAAGTTAACATCTTATAAGACATACTTCTGTACCCTCAGTGTTTGATTTTGCAATGATTTCACTGTTTGGATGTGTTTTTCTGTTGGTGTCATTTTGTGTGCGCATTCAGCTGAGATGAAGCTGTTTTCTGATTTTTTTCATTTTTCTACTGTCCCATAACATAAACCTCACAAATCGAGTCAACGTCTCATAAGATATACTTCTGTACCCTCAGCTGTGAGGGTGTGGTTTTTGTAACAATTTGTAAAGGCATTAAGCCAGGAGTCTGATATTTCCGTATGTGTATCAGGGACTAAGGCTGATCTAGGGTGCTCACTTTCAGAGCCGTGCAACCTTTGGAAAGGTCAAAGGTCAGCCGTTCCAGTGTGTTTTTTGTAATAAT
>NW_025322026.1:0-6755 GCF_019176455.1 Solea senegalensis | reverse complement strand
GTGCACGCAACAAAGACACAAATGGAAAAACACATCCAAACAGTGAAAGCATTGCAAAATCAAACACTGAAGGTACAGGAGTATATCTTATAAGATGTTAACTTCATTTGTGAGGTTTACATTAAGGGACAGTAGAAAAATGAAAAAAAATCCAGTGTGGATGTGAATGTGCACACAAACAGACGACATTAGAAAAAAGACATCCAAACAGTGAAATCATTGCAAAATCAAACACTGTGAGGTTTATATTAAGGGACAGTAGAAAAATGAAAAAGAATATAAAAACAGCTTTATCTCAGCTGAATGTGCACACAACAAGACACAAATAGAAAAACACATCCAAACAGTGAAATCATTGCAAAATCAAACATTGAAGGAGCGTATCTTTTAAGATGTTATCTTCATTTGTGAGGTTTATATTAAGGGACAGTAGAAAAATGAAAAAGAATAGAAAACAGCTTTATCTCAGCTGAATGTGCACACAACAAGACACAAATAGAAAAACACATCCAAACAGTGAAAGCATTGCAAAATCAAACACTGAAGGTACAGGAGTATATCTTATAAGATGTTAACTTCATTTGTGAGGTTTACATTAAGGGACAGTAGAAAAATAGACAAAAATCAGTGTGGATGTAGATAGCACACAAACAGGCGACAATAGAAAAAAGACATCCAAACAGTGAAATCATTGCAAAATCAAACACTGAAGGTACAGAAGTAAATCTTTTAAGATGTTAATTTCATTTGTGAGGTTTATATTAAGGGACAGTAGAAAAATGAAAAAGAATATAAAAACAGCTTTATCTCAGCTGAATGTGCACACAAATAAGACACAAATAGAAAAACACATCAAACAGTGAAAGCATTGCAAAATCAAACACTGAAGGTACAGAAGTATATATTTTAAGATGTTAACTTCATTTGTGAGGTTTATATTAAGGGACAGTAGAAAAATGAAAAATAATATGAAAACAGCTTTATCTCAGCTGAATGTGCACACAAACAGACTACCAAGAAAAAAACACATCCAAACAGTGAAATCATTGCAAAATCAAACACTGAAGGTACAGGAGTATATCTTATAAAATGTTATATTAATTTTGTTATGGTAAAGTAGAAAAATTTGAACTAATCAGAAAACAGCCAGATCCTTACTGATTGCACACAAACAGACTACCAAGAGAAAACACATCCAAACAGTGAAATCATCGCAAAATCAAACACTGAAGGTACAGGAGTGTATCTTTTAAGATGTTATCTTCATTTGTGAGGTTTATATTAAGGGACAGTAGAAAAATGAAAAAGAATATGAAAACAGCTTTATCTCAGCTGAATGTGCACAGAAACAGACTACCAAGAAAAAAACACATCCAAACAGTGAAATCATTGCAAAATCAAACACTGAAGGTACAGGAGTATATCTTATAAAATGTTATATTCATTTTGTTATGGTAAAGTAGAAAAATTAGAACAAATCAGAAAACAGCCGGATCCTTACTGATTGCACACAAACAGACTACCAAAAGAAAAACACATCCAAACAGTGAAATCATTGCAAAATCAAACACTGAAGGTACAGGAGTATATCTTATATGATGTTAACTTCATTTGTGAAGTTTATATTAAGGGACAGTAGAAAGATGAAAAAGAATATAAAAACAGCTTTATCTCAGCTGAATATGCACACAATAAGACACAAATAGAAAAACACATCCAAACAGTTAAAGCATTGCAAAATCAAACACTGAAGGTACTGAAGTATATCTTATAACATGTTATATTCATTTTGTTATGGGAAAGTAGAAAATTGAGAACAAATCAGAAAACAGCCGTATCCTTAACTGATTGCACATAAACAGACGACAATAGAAAAACACATCCAAACAGTGAAATCATTGCAAAATCAAACACTGAGGGTACAGGAGTGCTTCTTTAAAGATGTTAACTTTATCGTAAAAAAACTTTTTTTGTGTGTTTTTTCATTCACCACAAGGAGGCGCTGTTTTCAAACTTCACCATTTTTTCATAGACGTCTTCAGCCATGGACCATCATCAATCATAGCAAGTTTGGTTCGGATCGGACCTTCCATCGCAAAGTTATAGGAGTTTTGTTTTTCTGATGCGAAACATCAGAATCATCAAAAACTTTGCCGCCCCCTATCTCTTGCGCCGTGCGACATTTGAAAAAACCTTTGATACCGTGAGCTCCTCAACTCGTCCACAGGGACCTCACCAAGTTTGAAGGTGATCGCACGAAAACTCTAGGAGGAGTTAGTTCAAATACCATTGCTGCGAATTTGCCAAAATCGCCAAAAAATGGCCAATCAACCCAAGATGGCGGATTTCCTGTAGGTTTCACGGGAAAGTCGTCATCGACTTTTTTGACCGTCCCCACCTAATGAACGTGTGTACCAAGTTTCGTTCACATACGTTTAACCCGACATGAGTTGACCTAATAGAAGTTTTTTGCGTGACTTTTTAGCCCCACCCTCTTCCAGTTTTCCACGCATTTTCCCCGAACGACTTTCAGACGTAAATTTACACCAGGATTGATGTGGTCACAAAAATCTGTGAGTTTTGGGGTATGGGAAAGGCCTCAAAAATGCGATTTACTTTTAGGAATAATAATAATAAAAATAACTAGTACCGCGCGCGGTTCTGAACGGGTTCGAGCCGACCCGCGCGAGTCGCCGTGTGCCACGGCTCCCCGCGCGCCTCGCGCTCTCACCCGTTCATTCACCGCGCGCGGTACTAGTTATTTTCAGTACTAGTTATTTTCAGTACTAGTTATTTTCAGTACTAGTTATTTTCAGCGGCGTCCCCGCACATGTCGATCCAAATTTCGGGGGGGATCGGCAACGTATGGCAAAGTTATAGGGCACTTCCTGTTTAAAATGGCCGACTTCCTGTTCGGTCAACGGCGCGTCCGTAAACGTGTTCAGGGAAGTTCCCTTGTCTTACATATCAAGTTTTGTGCAGATCGGACAATCTTAGAGTTTACTTCCTGTTTCGGGCATTCCACTTCCTGTTGGGAGGTCATCTTTTGCAGACATGCTCAGGACAGGTCCCTGGTGTGACATATAAGGTTTCGTGCAAATTGGACAACGTACGGCAAAGTTAGCGGGCACTTCCTGTTTAAAATGGCCAACTTCCTGTTCGTCTCTGGAAACATGTTCAGGGAAGGTCCCGTAACTCACATATCTAGTTTTGTGTCAATCGGACAATGTAAGACTTTACTTCCTGTTTCAGGCGTTCCACTTCCTGTAGGGAGGTGACCTTTTACGGACATGTTGAGGAAGGGTCTGGGGTCCCACATACTAAGTTTCAAGTGGATACAACAATCCCTGTTGGAGCAGCATCAAAAACTATAAATGTAATTCTGTCTGCTGTCACCAGGGGGCGCTGTATTTGAAAATGAATATTTTCATATAGACGTGTTCAGGGCCGAACTGTCATCAATCCCAGCAACTTTGGTTCAGATCGGACCAGGATTGGCAAAGTTGTAACAGTTTGGTTTTTTTGAATTTCCTACCACCACCAGGAGGCGCTGTTTTCAAAATGTACCGTTTCAGCAACACAGTCGTCTTCAGCAACTAACCATCATCAACTATAGCAAGTTTGGTTGGGATCAGACCTTCCATCGCAAAGTTATAAGAGTTTCATTATCTGCTGTGAAAAATTATTATTATCTCCAATTTTGGCGCCCCCTATCTCGTACGCCATACAATATTTTAAAAAGCTTTTGATAACTTTTGATGCTCAACTCGTCCACATTGATCTCACCAAGTTTGAAGGTGATCGCACAAAAGCTCTAGGAGGAGATAATTGAAATACAAGCTGTCACACTGTCTGCTGTCACCAGGGGGCGCTGTTTTCTAAATTGAATATTTTCATATAGACGTCTTTAGGGCCAGACTATCATCAATCCTAGCAAGTTTGGTTCAGATCGGACCAGGATTCGCAAAGTTGTAGCAGTTTGATTTTTTGTCCCAAAAATCCGACTTTGCGTCGTTGCCATGGCAACACCGTTAAACGATTTGTCGTCATATTGGTCACGCATCATCTACCATGTGTTGTGACTATTGTCACCAATTTTGAGTGCGGTACGATTATCTGTGTAAAAGTTATTCCCGAAATCGCAAAAAAACTTTTTTTTGGTGTATTTTCTTTCACCACAAGGAGGCGCTGTTTTCGAGCCGACCCGCGCGAGTCGCCGTGTGCCACGGCTCCCCGCGCGCCTCGCGCTCTCACCCGTTCATTCACCGCGTGCGGTACTAGTTATTTTCAGTACTAGTTATTTTCAGCGGCGTCCCCGCACATGTCGATCCAAATTTCGGGGGGGATCGGCAACGTATGGCAAAGTTATAGGGCACTTCCTGTTTAAAATGGCCGACTTCCTGTTCGGTCAAATGCGCGTCCGTAAACGTGTTCAGGGAAGTTCCCTTGTCTTACATATCAAGTTTTGTGCAGATCGGACAATCTTAGAGTTTACTTCCTGTTTCGGGCATTCCACTTCCTGTTGGGAGGTCATCTTTTGCAGACATGCTCAGGACAGGTCCCTTAACTCACATATAAGGTTTCGTGCAAATTGTACAATGTACGGCAAAGTTAGAGGGCACTTCCTGTTTAAAATGGCCGACTTCCTGTTCGTCTCCGGAAACATGTTCAGGGAAGGTCCCGTAACTCACATATCTAGAATTCGCCAAAATCGCCAAAAAATGGCCAGTCAACCCAAGATGGCGGATTTCCTATTGGGTTTGGATCATGGTCATAATGTAATTTTTTCTTCATCCTGACCCACTACACATGTGTACCGAATTTCGTGCATGTGCGATATTTGTGTTGGTCATGGTGAATTTGGACAGGTGGCGCCGCACTTATTGGCCCCTCCCACATTCAATTTTCGACGCACATTCCCCGAACCTTTTTCAGACATAAATTTACACCAGGATTGATGCGGTCACAAAAATTGGTGAGGTTTGGGGTATGGGAAAGGCCTCAAAAAGGCGATTCATTTGGGGGAATAATAAGAATAAAAATAACTAGTACCGCGCGCGGTTCTGAACGGGTTCGAGCCGACCCGCGCGAGTCGCCGTGTGCCACGGCTCCCCGCGCGCCTCGCGCTCTCACCCGTTCATTCACCGCGCGCGGTACTAGTTATTTTCAGTAGTAGTTATTTTCAGTGCTAGTTATTTTCAGTGCTAGTTATTTTCAGTGCTAGTTATTTTCAGTGCTAGTTATTTTCAGCGGCGTCCCCGCACATGTCGATCCAAATTTCGGGGGGGATCGGCAACGTATGGCAAAGTTATAGGGCACTTCCTGTTTAAAATGGCCAACTTCCTGTTCGGTCAAATGCGCGTCCGTAAACGTGTTCAGGGAAGTTCCCTAGTCTTACATATCAAGTTTTGTGCAGATCGGACAATCTTAGAGTTTACTTCCTGTTTCGGGCATTCCACTTCCTGTTGGGAGGTCATCTTTTGCAGACATGCTCAGGACAGGTCCCTGGTGTGACATATAAGGTTTCGTGCAAATTGGACAACGTACGGCAAAGTTAGCGGGCACTTCCTGTTTAAAATGGCCAACTTCCTGTTCGTCTCTGAAAACATGTTCAGGGAAGGTCCCATAACTCACATATCTAGTTTTGTGTCAATCGGACAATGTAAGACTTTACTTCCTGTTTCGGGTGTTCCACTTCCTGTAGGGAGGTGACCTTTTGCAGACATGCTCAGGACAGGTCCCTGGTGTCACATATAAGGTTTTGTGCAGATGGGACAATGTACTGCAAAGTTAGAGGGCACTTCCTGTTTAAAATGGCCGACTTCCTGTTCGGTCAACGGCGTCTCCGTAAACATGTTCAGGGAAGGTCCCGTAACTCACATATCTAGTTTCGTGTCAATCGGACAATGTAAGACTTTACTTCCTGTTTGGGGCGTTCCACTTCCTGTAGGGAGGTGACCTTTTACGGACATGTTGAGGAAGGGTCTGGGGTCCCACATACTAAGTTTCAAGTGGATACAACAATCCCTGTTGGAGCAGCATCAAAAACTATAAATGTAATTCTGTCTGCTGTCACCAGGGGGCGCTGTTTTTGAAAATTAATATTTTTATATAGACGTGTTCAGGGCCGGACTGTCATCAATCCTTGCAAGTTTGGTTCAGATCGGACCAGGATTGGCAAAGTTGTAACAGTTTGTTTTTTTAGAATTTTCTACCACCACCAGGAGGCGCTGTTTTCAAAATGTACCGTTTCAGCAACACAGTCGTCTTCAGCAACTAACCATCATCAACTATAGCAAGTTTGGTTGGGATCAGACCTTCCGTCGCAAAGTTATAAGAGTTTCATTGTCTGTTGTGAAAAATTATTATTATCTCCAACTTTGGCGCCCCCTATCTCGTACGCCATACAATATTTTAAAAAGCTTTTGATAACTTTTGATGCGCAACTCGTCCACATTGATCTCACCAAGTTTGAAGGTGATCGCACAAAAGCTCTAGGAGGAGATAATTGAAATACAAGCTGTCATACTGTCTGCTGTCAACAGGGGGCGCTGTTTTCGAAATTGAATATTTTCATATAGACGTCTTAAGGGCTGGACTGTCATCAATCCTAGCAAGTTTGGTTCAGATCGGACCAGGATTCGCGAAGTTGTAGCAGTTTGATTTTTTGTCCCAAAAATCCGACTTTGCGTCGTTGCCATGGCAACACCGTTAAACGATTTGTCGTCATATTGATCACGCATCATCTACCATGT
>NW_025322025.1:0-4297 GCF_019176455.1 Solea senegalensis | reverse complement strand
ATTCAGCTTAGATAATGCTTTTAGTGACTTTTATAATTTTTCTACTGTCTCGTTACATAAAACTCACAAATGAAGTTAACATCTTAAAAGTTATACTTCTGTACCCTCAGTGTTTGATTTTGCAATGATTTCACTGTTGGGATGTGTTTTTCTATTAGTGTCTCTTTGTGTGCGCATTCAGCTTAGATAAGGCGTTTAGTGGCTTTTATAATTTTTCTACTGTCTCGTTACATAAAACTCATAAATGAAGTTAACATCTTAAAAGTTATACTTCTGTACCCTCAGTGTTTGATTTTGCAATGATTTCACTGTTGGGATGTGTTTTTCTATTAGTGTCTCTTTGTGTGCGCATTCAGCTGAGATAAGGCTGTTTCGTGACTTTTTTAATTTTTCTACTGTCTCGTTACATAAAACTCACAAATGAAGTTAACATCTTAAAAGTTATACTTCTGTACCCTCAGTGTTTGATTTTGCAATGATTTCACTGTTGGGATGTGTTTTTCTATTAGTGTCTCTTTGTGTGCGCATTCAGCTGAGATAAGGCTGTTCCGTGACTTTTTTAATTTTTCTACTGTCTCGTTACATAAAACTCACAAATGAAGTTAACATCTTAAAAGTTATACTTCTGTACCCTCAGTGTTTGATTTTGCAATGATTTCACTGTTGGGATGTGTTTTTCTATTAGTGTCTCTTTGTGTGCGCATTCAGCTGAGATAAGGCTGTTTCGTGACTTTTTTAATTTTTCTACTGTCTCGTTACATAAAACTCACAAATGAAGTTAACATCTTAAAAGTTATACTTCTGTACCCTCAGTGTTTGATTTTGCAATGATTTCACTTTTGGGATGTGTTTTTCTATTAGTGTATCTTTGTGTGCGCATTCAGCTGAGATAAGGCTGTTTCGTGACTTTTTTAATTTTTCTACTGTCTCGTTACATGAAACTCACAAATGAAGTTAACATCTTAAAAGTTATACTTCTGTACCCTCAGTGTTTGATTTTGCAATGATTTCACTGTTGGGATGTGTTTTTCTATTAGTGTCTCTTTGTGTGCGCATTCAGCTGGGATAAGGCGTTTAGTGACTTTTTCAGTGTTTGATACTGTAATGATTTCACTGTTGGGATGTGTTTTTCTATTAGTGTCTCTTTGTGTGCGCATTCAGCTTAGATAAGACGTTTAGTGACTTTTATAATTTTTCTACTGTCTCGTTACATAAAACTCACAAATGAAGTTAACATCTTAAAAGTTATACTTCTGTACCCTCAGTGTTTGATTTTGCAATGATTTCACTGTTGGGATGTGTTTTTCTATTAGTGTCTCTTTGTGTGCGCATTCAGCTGAGATAAGGCGTTTGGTGACTTTTAATTTTCACCACTGTCTCGTTACATAAAACTCACAAATGAAGTTAACATCTTAAGGTATACTTCCGTACCCTCAGTGTTTGATTTTGCAATGATTTCACTGTTGGGATGTGTTTTTCTATTAGTGTCTCTTTGTGTGCGCATTCAGCTGAGATAAGGCGTTTAGTGACTTTTATAATTTTTCTACTGTCTCGTTACATAAAACTCACAAATGAAGTTAACATCTTAAAAGTTATACTTCAGTACCCTCAGTGTTTGATTTTGCGATGATTTCACTGTTGGGATGTGTTTTTCTATTAGTGTCTCTTTGTGTGCGCATTCAGCTGAGATAAGGCTGTTTCGTGACTTTTTTAATTTTTCTACTGTCTCGTTACATAAAACTCACAAATGAAGTTAACATCTTAAAAGTTATACTTCTGTACCCTCAGTGTTTGATTTTTGCAATGATTTCACTGTTGGGATGTGTTTTTCTATTAGTGTCTCTTTGTGTGCGCATTCAGCTGAGATAAGGCTGTTTCGTGACTTTTTTAATTTTTCTACTGTCTCGTTACATAAACTCACAAATGAAGTTAACATCTTAAAAGTTATACTTCTGTACCCTCAGTGTTTGATTTTGCAATGATTTCACTGTTGGGATGTTTTTCTATTAGTGTCTCTTTGTGTGCGCATTCAGCTGAGATAAGGCTGTTTCGTGACTTTTTTAATTTTTCTACTGTCTCGTTACATAAAACTCACAAATGAAGTTAACATCTTAAAAGTTATACTTCTGTACCCTCAGTGTTTGATTTTGCAATGATTTCACTGTTGGGATGTGTTTTTCTATTAGTGTCTCTTTGTGTGCGCATTCAGCTGAGATAAGGCTGTTTCGTGACTTTTTTAATTTTTCTACTGTCTCGTTACATAAAACTCGCAAATGAAGTTAGCATCTTAAAAGTTATACTTCTGTACCCTCAGTGTTTGATTTTGCAATGATTTCACTGTTGGGATGTGTTTTTCTATTAGTGTCTCTTTGTGTGCGCATTCAGCTGAGATAAGGCGTTTAGTGACTTTTTCAGTGTTTGATACTATAATGATTTCATTGTTGGGATGTGTTTTTCTATTAGTGTCTCTTTGTGTGCGCATTCAGCTTAGATAAGGCGTTTAGTGACTTTTATAATTTTTCTACTGTCTCGTTACATAAAACTCACAAATGAAGTTAACATCTTAAAAGTTATTCTTCTGTACCCTTAGTGTTTGATTTTGCAATGATTTCACTGTTGGGATGTGTTTTTCTATTAGTGTCTCTTTGTGTGCGCATTCAGCTGAGATAAGGCTGTTTCGTGACTTTTTTAATTTTTCTACTGTCTCGTTACATAAAACTCACAAATGAAGTTAACATCTTAAAAGTTATACTTCTCTACCCTCAGTGTTTGATTTTGCAATGATTTCACTGTTGGGATGTGTTTTTCTATTAGTGTCTCTTTGTGTGCGCATTCAGCCGAGATAAGGCTGTTTCGTGACTTTCAGTGTTTGGAGCAATGTAACGGATTTCCTCACCGTTGGGATGTGTTTTTCTATTAGTGTCTTTGTGTGCGCATTCAGCTTAGATAAGGCGTTTGAAGTGACTTTATAATTTTTCTTACTGTCTCGTTACATAAAACTCACAAATAGTTAACATCTTAAAGTTATGGACTGTACCCCTCAGTGTTTGATTTGCAATGATTTCACTGTTGATGTGTTTTTCTTATTAGTGTCTTCTCTTTTGTGTGCGCATTCAGCTTAGATAAGGCGTTTAGTGACTTTTATAATTTTTCTACTGTCTCGTTACATAAAACTCACAAATGAAGTTAACATCTTAAAAGTTATACTTCCGTTCCCTCAGTGTTTGATTTTGCAATGATTTCACTGTTGGGATGTGTTTTTCTATTAGTGTCTCTTTGTGTGCGCATTCAGCTGAGATAAGGCTGTTTCGTGACTTTTTTAATTTTTCTACTGTCTCGTTACATAAAACTCATAAATGAAGTTAACATCTTAAAAGTTATACTTCTGTACCCTCAGTGTTTGATTTTGCAATGATTTCACTGTTGGGATGTGTTTTTCTATTAGTGTCTTTTTGTGTGCGCATTCAGCTGAGATAAGGCGTTTCGTGACTTTTTTAATTTTTCTACTGTCTCGTTACATAAAACTCACAAATGAAGTTAACATCTTAAAAGTTATACTTCTGTACCCTCGGTGTTTTATTTTGCAATTATTTCACTGTTGGGATGTGTTTTTCTATTAGTGTCTCTTTGTGTGCGCATTCAGCTGAGATAAGGCGTTTAGTGACTTTTTAAGTGTTTGATACTGTAATGATTTCACTGTTGGGATGTGTTTTTCTATTAGTGTCTCTTTGTGTGCGCATTCAGCTTAGATAAGGCGTTTAGTGACTGTTATAATTTTTCTACTGTCTCGTTACATAAAACTCACAAATGAAGTTAACATCTTAAAAGTTATACTTCCGTACCCTCAGTGTTTGATTTTGCGATGATTTCACTGTTGGGATGTGTTTTTCTATTAGTGTCTCTTTGTGTGCGCATTCAGCTTAGATAAGGCGTTTAGTGACTTTTATAATTTTTCTACTGTCTCGTTACATAAAACTCACAAATGAAGTTAACATATTAAAAGTTATACTTCTGTAACCTCAGTGTTTGATTTTGCAATGATTTCACTGTTGGGATGTGTTTTTCTATTAGTGTCTCTTTGTGTGCGCATTCAGCTGAGATAAGGCTGTTTCGTGACTTTTATAATTTTTCTTCTGTCTCGTTACATAAAACTCACAAATGAAGTTAACATCTTAAAAGTTATACTTCTGTACCCTCAGTGTTTGATTTTGCAATGATTTCACTGTTGGGATGCGTTTTTCTATTAGTGTCTCTTTGTGTGCGCATTCAGCTGAGATAAGGCGTTTAGTGACTTTTT
>NW_025322024.1:0-2479 GCF_019176455.1 Solea senegalensis | reverse complement strand
GGAGAAAATATTCACATTAAGAAGTTGAAATATGACAGGAAGTAGAAAGTATTCACATTTGGAAGCTGACAAATGACATAAATTAGAAAGTATTCACATTTAGAAGCTGATATATGACAGAAAGTAGAAAATATTAAAATTTAGAAGCTGAAATGTGACAGAAAGTAGAAAATGTTCACATTTAGAAAGTATTCACATTTAGAAGCTGACAAATGACAAAATTAGAAAATATTCACATTAAAGCAGCTGAAATATGACAGAAAGTATTCACATTATAGCTGACAAAATTTATTTACTAAGTAGAAAATATTCACATTTAAAAGCTGATGCATGACAGAAAGTAGAAAATATTCACATTTAGAAGCTGAAATATGACAGGAAGTAGAAAGTATTCACATTTAGAAGCTGACAAATGACAGAACGTAGGAAATGTTCACATTTAGAAGCTCAGAAATCACAGAAAGTAGAAACTGTTCACATTTACAAGGTCAGAAATCACAGAAAGTAGAAAATGTTCACATTTAGAAGGTCAGAAATCACAGACAGTAGAAAATATTCACATTTAGAAGGTGTCAAATTACAGAAAGTAGAAAATATTAACATTCAGAAGGTCAGAAATCACAGAAAGTTGAAAATATTCACATTTAGAAGCTGAAATATGACAGAAAGTAGAAAATATTCACATTTAGAAGCTGACAAATGACAGAAAGTAGAACATATTCACATTCAGAAGGTCAGAAATCACAGAAAGTTGAAAATATTCACATTTAGAAGGTCAGAAATCACAGACAGGAGAAAATATTCACATTTAAAAGCTGACGCATGACGGAAAGTAGGAAATGTTCACATTTAGAAGCTGAAATATGACAGAAAGTAGAAAATATTCACATTTAGCAGGTCAGAAATCACATAAAGTTGAAAATATTCACATTTAGAAGGTCAGAAATCACAGAAAGTAGAAACTGTTCACATTTAGAAGCTCAGAAATCACAGAAAGTAGAAAGACACATTTAGAAGCTGACAAATCACAGAAAGTAGAACAAACATATTCACATTCAGAAGGTCAGAAACACATAAAGTTGGAAAATATTCACATTTAGAAGGTCAGAAATCACAGACAGTAAAAAATATTCACATTTAGAAGCTCAGAAATCACAGAAAGTAGTAAAAATATTATTTAGAAGCTGAAAAATGACAGTTGAAAATATTCACATTTAGAAGGTCAGAAATCACAGACAGTAAAAAATATTCACATTTAGAAGGTGTCAAATCACAGAAAGTAGAAAATATTCACATTCAGAAGGTCAGAAATCACAGAAAGTAGAAAATATTCACATTTAGAAGCTGACAAATGACAGAAAGTAGAACATATTCACATTTAGAAGCTGACACATGACAGAAAGTAGGAAATGTTCACATTTAGAAGGTCAGAAATGACAGAAAGTAGAAAATATTCACATTTAGAAGCTGTCAAATGACAGAAAGTTGAAAATATTCACATTTAGAAGCTGAAAAATGACAGAAGGTAGAAAGTATTCACATTTGGAAGCTGGGAAATGACAAAATTAAAAAATATTCACATTTAGAAGCTGAAATATGAAAGAAAGTAGAAAGTATTCACATTTAGAAGGTGAAATGTGACAGAGAAAAGAAAATATTAACATTTAGAAGCTGCAATATGACAGAAAGTAGAAAATATTCACATTTAGAAGCTGAAATATGACAGGAAGTAGAAAGTATTCACATTTAGAAGCTGACAAATGACAGAATGTAGGAAATGTTCACATTTAGAAGCTCAGAAATGACAGAAAGTAGAAAATATTCACATTTAGAAGCTGATATATGACAGAAAGTAGTAAATTTTCACATTTAGAAGCTGAAATATGACAGAAAGTAGGAAATGTTCACATTTAGAAGCTGAAATATGACAGGAAGTAGAAAGTATTCACATTTAGAAGCTGACAAATGACAGAACGTAGTAAATGTTCACATTTAGAAGCTGAAACATGACAGAAAGTAAAAAATATTCACATTTAGAAGCTGAAATATGACAGAAAGTAGAAAATATTCACATTTAGAAGCTGACAAATGACAGAAAGTTGAAAATATTCACATTTAGAAGGTCAGAAATCACAGACAGTAGAAAATATTCACATTTAGAAGGTGTCAAATTACAGAAAGTAGAAAATATTCACATTCAGAAGGTCAGAAATCACAGAAAGTTGAAAATATTCACATTTAGAAGGTCAGAAATCACAGACAGGAGAAAATATTCACATTTAAAAGCTGACGCATGACGGAAAGTAGGAAATGTTCACATTTAGAAGCTGAAATATGACAGAAAGTAGAAAATATTCACATTTAGCAGGTCAGAAATCACATAAAGTTGAAAATATTCACATTTAGAAGGTCAGAAATCACAGAAAGTAGAAACTGTTCACATTTAGAAGCTCAGAAATCACAGAAAGTAGAAAATATT
>NW_025322023.1:0-1513 GCF_019176455.1 Solea senegalensis | reverse complement strand
GATTTAAATGACTTTGGCCTTCAGTGACTCATAGTGACCACACGAGGCAGCAGAGTGTGAGTTACAGACAGATACCAGAGTGTGTGTCAGCACTTGAAAAACACTGAACTGTCCCTTTAATGTTGAATAGATGAATGAAGGAGTGGAGTCATCTTTACAGAGAAAGACAAGAGGGAAAAAGCCACGAGGCTTTTGACTGCAGGAAGTCCTCCACCACACAGAGGAGGAGGAGGAGGAGGAGGAGGAGGAGGAGGTGAAGTCTGCCGTAAACTCAAGGAGGAGGAGGAGGACACTGTCGAGAGCTTTAGTCTCCTCACACAAAGAAAATAAAGTGGGTTAACAAATTGAGAACAATGTGCAGGAATTTACAATGAGCTGAATGAGAGTGTGCTGCACTGTAACACAGCAGAGTGTGAGCCTCCATATCTGCATCAATCACATGATTACACCCAGAGAGAAGGAGGCGGAGTCACCGTAATCTGCTGTTTTACTGACAAAAAGTAAAAGACTTTCAAGGAAATATCATTTATCTTTATTTAAAAAACAGGAATCAAACGCAAAGAAGGACTTTCTCAAACCCACATTTTCTTATTTACACATGAATTTGCTTCATAAATAAATAGGTAATATATACAATTATAATCATTTCAAAATACACTTTTATTTTGAAATTCTGTGAAATATCTTCATAAATATTATTGTTGCTTATTATCATGATGGAGTATTGTATAAAAAAACATATATGGTTATTATTAATATAATAACAGTATATTAATAATAACCCTATAGGGTTATTATTAATATAATAACAGTATATTAATAATAACTATATAAGGTTATTATTAATATAATAACAGTATATTAATAATAACCCTATAGGGTTATTATTAATATAATAACAGTATATTAATAATAACCCTATAGGGTTATTATTAATATAATAACAGTATATTAATAATAACTACATAAGGTTATTATTAATATAATAACAGTATATTAATAATAACTATACAAGGTTATTATTAATATAATAACAGTATATTAATAATAACTATATAAGGTTATTATTAATATAATAACAGTATATTAATAATAACCCTATAGGGTTATTATTAATATAATAACAGTATATTAATAATAACCCTATAGGGTTATTATTAATATAATAATTTAAAATAATAAGTTGAATCAAAGCAGCTCAGTCACAGGTAAATAAACATCAGCTGTTGCTAAAACAGAAGATTAACTTCAGTCCCATTGGTTTTTAAGTGTCGACAGAAGGGGATGGGGCGGAGTCTGGGGGGCGGGGTCAGCCCACAGGTAAACAGGTAAATGAATCAGTGATAAAACAGAACATGAGTACGTACGTTAACTTTTACACGTACATTAACTTTTTATATGTACGTAAACTTTTACACGTACGTAAACTTTTACACGTACGTTAACTTTGACACGTACGTTAACTTTGACACGTATGTTAACTTTGACACGTACGTTAAGTTTGACATGTACG
>NW_025322022.1:0-3334 GCF_019176455.1 Solea senegalensis | reverse complement strand
ACAGAAAGTAAAAAATATTCACATTTAGAAGCTGAAATATGACAGAAAGTAGAAAATATTCACATTTAGAAGCTGAAAAATGACAGTAGAAAATGTTCACATTTAGAAGGTCAGAAATCACAGAAAGTAGAAACTGTTCACATTTAGAAGGTCAGAAATCACAGAAAGAAGAAAATGTTCACATTTAGAAAATGACAAATGACAGAAAGTAAAACATATTCACATTTAGAAGCTGAAATATGACAGAAAGTAAAAAATATTCACATTTAAAAGCTCAGAAATGACAGAAAGTAGAACATATTCACATTTAGAAGCTGAAACATGACAGAAAGTAGAAAATATTCACATTTAGAAGCTCAGAAATCACAGAAAGTAGAAAATATTCACATTTAGAAGCTGAAAAATGACAGTAGAAAATGTTAACATTTAGAAGGTCAGAAATCACAGAAAGTAGAAAATGTTCACATTTAGAAGGTCAGAAATCACAGACAGTAGAAAATATTCACATTTAGAAGGTGTCAAATTATAGAAAGTAGAAAATATTCACATTCAGAAGGTCAGAAATCACAGAAAGTAGAAAATATTCACATTTAGAAGCTGACAAATGACAGAAAGTAGAACATATTCACATTTAGAAGCTGACACATGACAGAAAGTAGGAAATGTTCACATTTAGAAGCTCAGAAATGACAGAAAGTAGAAAATATTCACATTTAGAAGCTGAAAAATGACAGTAGAAAATGTTCACATTTAGAAGGTCAGAAATCACAGAAAGTAGAAACTGTTCACATTTAGAAGGTCAGAAATCACAGACAGTAGAAAATATTCACATTTAGAAGGTGTCAAATTATAGAAAGTAGAAAATATTCACATTCAGAAGGTCAGAAATCACAGAAAGTTGAAAATATTCACATTTAGAAGGTCAGAAATCACAGACAGGAGAAAATATTCACATTTAAAAGCTGACGCATGACGGAATGTAGTAAATGTTCACATTTAGAAGCTGAAATATGACAGAAAGTTGAAAATATTCACATTTAGAAGCTGACAAATGACAGAAAGTAGAACATATTCACATTCAGAAGGTCAGAAATCACAGAAAGTTGAAAATATTCACATTTAGAAGCTCAGAAATCACAGAAAGTAGAAAATATTCACATTTAGAAGCTGTAAAATGACAGTAGAAAATGTTCACATTTAGAAAATATGACAGAAAGTTGAAAGAAATTCATTTAGAAGCTGACAAATGACAAGTAAATTATTCACATTCAGAAAGGTCAGAAGTAAAGTTGAAAATATTCATTTAGAAGGTCAAGAAATCTGAACAGTAAAGAAACTGTTCACATTTAGAAGGTCAGAAATCACAGAAAGAAAAGAAAAATGTTCACATTTAGAAGATGTTAAATTAAAAGAAAGTAGAAAATATTAACATTCAGAGGTCAGAGAAATCACATAAGAAGTTGAAAATATTCACATTCAGAGGTCAAAATACGCCACAAAGGGTGAAAATGTTCACATTTAGAAGCTGAAATATAACAGAAAGTAGAAAATATTCACATTTAGAAGCTGAAATATGACAGGAAGTAGAAAGTTTTCACATTTAGAAGCTGACAAATGACAGATCGTAGGAAATGTTCTCATTTAGAAGCTCAGAAATGACAGAAAGTAGAAAATATTCACATTTAGAAGCTGAAATATGACAGAAAGTAGGAAATGTTCACATTTAGAAGCTGAAATATGACAGGAAGTAGAAAGTATTCACATTTAGAAGCTGACAAATGACGGAACGTAGTAAATGTTCACATTTAGAAGCTGAAACATGACAGAAAGTAAAAAATATTCACATTTAGAAGCTGAAATATGACAGAAAGTAGAAAATATTCACATTTAGAAGCTGAAAAATGACAGTAGAAAATGTTCACATTTAGAAGGTCAGAAATAACAGAAAGTAGAAACTGTTCACATTTAGAAGGTCAGAAATCACAGACAGTAGAAAATATTCACATTTAGAAGGTGTCAAATTACAGAAAGTAGAAAATATTAACATTCAGAAGGTCAGAAATCACAGAAAGTAGAAAATATTCACATTTAGAAGCTGACAAATGACAGAAAGTAGAACATATTCACATTTAGAAGCTGACACATGACAGAAAGTAGGAAATGTTCACATTTAGAAGCTCAGAAATGACAGAAAGTAGAAAATATTCACATTTAGAAGCTGTCAAATGACAGAAAGTAGAAAATATTCACATTTAGAAGCTGAAAAATGACAGAAGGTAGAAAGTATTCACATTTAGAAGCTGGGAAATGACAAAATTAAAAAATATTCACATTTAGAAGCTGAAATATGACAGAAAGTAGAAAGTATTAACATTTAGAAGGTGAAATGTGACAGAGAAAAGAAAATATTAACATTTAGAAGCTGAAATATGACAGAAAGTAGAAAATATTCACATTTAGAAGCTGAAATATGACAGGAAGTAGAAAGTATTCACATTTAGAAGCTGACAAATGACAGAATGTAGGAAATGTTCACATTTAGAAGCTCAGAAATGACAGAAAGTAGAAAATATTCACATTTAGAAGCTGACAAATGACAGAAAGTAGTAAATTTTCACATTTAGAAGCTGAAATATGACAGAAAGTAGGA
Source organism: Solea senegalensis (assembly GCF_019176455.1). Classification (NCBI taxonomy): domain Eukaryota; kingdom Metazoa; phylum Chordata; class Actinopteri; order Pleuronectiformes; family Soleidae; genus Solea; species Solea senegalensis. The sequence goes on along the minus strand of NW_025322022.1, from coordinate 684 downwards.
AATGTTCACATTTAGAAGCTGAAATATGACAGGAAGTAGAAAGTATTCACATTTAGAAGCTGACAAATGACGGAACGTAGTAAATGTTCACATTTAGAAGCTGAAACATGACAGAAAGTAAAAAATATTCACATTTAGAAGCTGAAATATGACAGAAAGTAGAAAATATTCACATTTAGAAGCTGACAAATGACAGAAAGTTGAAAATATTCACATTTAGAAGGTCAGAAATCACAGACAGTAGAAAATATTCACATTTAGAAGGTGTCAAATTACAGAAAGTAGAAAATATTCACATTCAGAAGGTCAGAAATCACAGAAAGTTGAAAATATTCACATTTAGAAGGTCAGAAATCACAGACAGGAGAAAATATTCACATTTAAAAGCTGACGCATGACGGAAAGTAGGAAATGTTCACATTTAGAAGCTGAAATATGACAGAAAGTAGAAAATATTCACATTTAGCAGGTCAGAAATCACATAAAGTTGAAAATATTCACATTTAGAAGGTCAGAAATCACAGAAAGTAGAAACTGTTCACATTTAGAAGCTCAGAAATCACAGAAAGTAGAAAATATTCACATTTAGAAGCTGACAAATCACAAAAAGTAGAACATATTCACATTCAGAAGGTCAGAAATCACATATAGTTGAAAATATTCACATTTAGAAGGTCAGAAATC
>NW_025322021.1:0-1374 GCF_019176455.1 Solea senegalensis | reverse complement strand
AGTCATAGTATAGTATGTCGTCCATAATGAGACAAAAAAATCATAGTATAGTATGTCATCCAAAACGGTTTGAAAATGTCATACTATAGTATGTAGTCCAAAAGCGGTCAAAAAGTCATAGTATAGCATGTCGTCCAATTTTTGACAAAAAAGTTATAGTATAGTATTTCGTCCAAAGTCAGTTAAAAATGTCATAGTATAGTATGTCGTCCAAAATTAGACCAAAACGTCATAGTACGTTGTCCAAAATGAGACCAAAAAGTTATAGTATAGTACGTCGTCCAAATTTTGACAAAAAAGTCATAGTATAGTATGTCGTCCATAATGAGACAAAAAAGTCATAGTATAGTATGACATCCAAAATCGTTTGAAAATGTCATACTATAGTCCAAAAGCGGTCAAAAAGTCATAGTATAGTATGTTGTCCAAAATGAGACCAAAAGGTCATAGTATAGTATATTTGTCAAAATGAGACCAAGGTCATAGTAAGTATGTTGTCGAAATCAGTCAAAAAAGTCATACTATAGTATGCGTGCAAAATCGTTCAAAAATCATACTATAGTATGAAGCGATCCAAATTTGACAAAAGTCATGTATAAAATTTAATGCCATCAAATTTGGACAAAAAGTGGGTGGTATAAATAAATTAGATCCAGGATTTTTGACAGAGAAAAGTCATAGTATAGTATGTAGATCATAGTAGGACAGAAAAGTCATAGTATAGTATGTAAGTCCTTAATGAGACAAAAATCATAGTATAGTATGTCATCCAAAGCGGTTTGAAAATGTCATACTATAGTATGTTCAATCAAAATCAGTCAAAAGTCGCCAGGTAGGTATTAATAGGTCAAATTTTGACAGAAAAGTCATAGTATAGTATGTCGTCCAAAATGAGACCAAAAAGTCATAGTATAGTATGTTGTCCAAAATCAGTCAAAAAAGTCATAGTATAGTATGTTGTGCAAAATCGTTAAAAAAAATTCATACTATAGTATGTCGTCCAAATTTTGACAAAAAAGTCATAGTATAGTATGTTATCCAAAATCGTTTGAAAATGTCATACTAGAGTATGTAGTCCATAAGCGGTCAAAAAGTCATAGTATATTATGTTGTCCAAAATGAGACCAAAAAGTCATAGTATAGTATGTTGTCCAAAATCTGTCAAAAAAGTCATAGTATAGTATGTCGTCCAAAATCGTTCAAAAAAGTCATACTATAGTATGTCGTCCAAATTTTGACAAAAAAGTCATAGTATAAGTATGTCATCCAAATTTTGACAAAAAGTCGTGGTATAGTACGTCGTCCAAATTTTGACAGAAAAGTCATACTTTAGTAAGTCGTCCATAATGAGACAGAAAAGTCATAGTATAGTAT
>NW_025322020.1:0-6676 GCF_019176455.1 Solea senegalensis | reverse complement strand
ACTATGACTTTTTTGTCAAAATTTGAAAGACATACTAAACTATGACATTTTTATCACATTTTGGACGACATACTAAACTATGACTTTTTTGATCAAATTTGGACGACATACTATACTATGACTTTTTTGATCAAATTTGGACGACATACTATACTATGACTTTTTTGTCAAAATTTGAAAGACATGGACTTCCGGTTGATGATGTAAGAGAGCAGACGTCGGCTTCGGATCTCCCGATCACATTTGCTTCATTTTTTACTTAGTCATCGGACTTTTTTCTATCAAACTGTCACGGCGCGTTACAAAGTCATTTTGATACATTTGACGCTAAAATGAGCTTCTCTAAACACAAGAAAAGTGGCACTCAAACTCCAGTTGTGACACGAGCCACCACTAGCATAGCTAGCAAACTCTCGGCCATGGCCGCTAGCGCAGCCCCTGTTAACGTTACCAGCGAAGGTGCTAACGCTAATGCTGACGCTGGCCTACCTGTCCGAGGGGACGCTACTGACACAATCTCCATGTCGCAGCTGGTGGCCGAGCTGGCGAAGCAGAGAGCTGGTTTGAAGAATGATGTCTCTGGGCTGATTCAAGAGTCCTTAAAGCCACTTCAGACAACCATGGATGCCCTCAGGGATACGGTCGGCTCGTTCCAGACCCGCCTCGCAGCCACGGAAACCATCGCCGGAGAAAACTTTGAGCGACTGACAACAGCCGAAGCCACAATTCAATCTCTCCAAACCCAGAATCAAACTCTGTTGGACCGTGTTGACGACATGGAAAATAGATCACGCAGATCCAACCTGAGAATAGTGAACATCCCGGAGGGCAGCGAGAATGGTAAGGACCCGGTCAAGTTTATTTCTGAGCTCCTGGAGGAGTGTATGGGTCCTGACGTGTTTACCAGTCCGCCTGAACTGGAGAGGGCTCACCGGTCACTGGGTTCAAAACCGAAAGAGGGGAAACCAGCAAGACCATTCGTCGTGTGCTTGCTTCGCTTTCAGCAGAGGGAGACAGCCCTACGGTGGTCCAGGAACCATGCGGTGAACTATCAAGGGACAACTTTGAGGTTTTACCCCGACCTGAGCCCCGCACTGAGCCCCGCACTGGCGAGAAAACGAGCAGCCTATAACGGTGTGAAACACGCACTCTTCCAGAAGGGAGTCCGGTTCCGTATGATGTACCCGGCTCGCCTGGTGGTAACCTTTGAGGCGCAGACGTTCACCTTCGAGTCACCTGAAGACGCCCAGGAATTCTACAACCACCGAGTAATTAAGGAGTGATAAAAACGTCCGTGACTGTTGGCGCTTACTATTGAGAAGAATGGCCTCTATACAGGCACTGGACTTAACTGGACTTCACACAAACAATACTTTCACTCACTCTCATTGGTGGACTCAGGTATCCTTTTCCCTCCAATTTCCTTATTTTCTGTCTCTTTTATTGCCTGTTTATGGTTGTTTTAGGCATATGTGTTGAGACATTCAATGTGGCATGTAAATATTATTACTTAGGAATTCCCCCTAAAGTAAGCAATTTAATACCTGATGCTGGGTTAATGCCCTTTTATATTTGTTTTTGCTCGAAGTGTCATGTGCGCTTAATATAATCATTATGATTATTATTATTTTTCACCTTTCTTCTCTTTACCCTGACAACTTCATCAGCCATAAGTTCATATAGTGATGTTATTACTTTTGCACAAAATGATCGGGAGTACCTACAGCGAAAATAGAGTTAATTAGGATGCACTCCCGGAAGAACAGGGGAGATTTGGCGAGCCTGCAGTTTTCCTCAGTTGGGGAGGCAAACATAGGCATTGATTTTTGGTTTTATTATGTTTTGTTGTCATCATGGGTAATTTGGGGTTCTGTTAGAGTTGTAAGGGTGTTGGGTGTGTGCATCCCTGGATTTCAAATCCATTTCAACAGTTTTATTAGCTTGTTTCCATCATTTTACTATATACTTTTATGTGGAGGCACTCTCTCTATTCTTCAGAGTGGATGCTGGGCTGTGGTGCGGCGAATCGTGTATACAAATACAAATATTACTGATCGATCTAGTAGACCATGAACGGGACACAGGAAAGTAACCAGGTTACAGGTGGGACAAATATAAGATTTATTTCATGGAACGTCAAGGGTTTGAATGGACCTGTAAAGCGAGCTAGAATATTTGCACACCTTAAACTTTTAAAGTGTGAAGTTGCCTTTCTGCAAGAAACGCATTTAATGGTCAAAGACCACTTCAGATTAAAAAAACCGTGGGTTGGCCAAATTTTTCATTCAAGTTTCAATTCCAGGTCACGTGGCGCAGCAATTATAATTCATAAAAAAACAATCTTTAATGCCACAAACATTATTTCTGACCCACATGGCCGTTTTGTTATCGTTTCAGGGTCCCTCTATCACAAACCTGTCCTACTGGTAAACGTGTACGCGCCCAACTGGGACGATGACAAATTCATAGAAAAATTAATCTCATCCATACCTGACTTAAACTCACGCTCCCTAATTTTTGGAGGGGACTTAAACTGTACAATTAATCCTTCCCTGGACCGTTCCAGCCCAAAGTCTAAAATTCCCTCCAAGATGGCTAAGACACTATCATCATTTATGAACCAAACTGGATGTTTCGACCCCTGGCGGTTTCGCTTTCCTCATAGTAAGGTATTCTCTTTTTTTTCACATGTTCACCATTCGTATAGCAGAATTGATTATTTTTTCATAGACAGCGTATTACTCCCCTTTGTTAAAAACATAGAATATTCCACCATAATTGAATCCGACCATGCCCCAGTAATATTAGATTTCTCCTTTCCACTTAACTCCTCTGACCGGCCTCCATGGAGATTTGATACTGCACTACTGACAGACGAAGGATTCTGCCAAATGATTTCAACAGCCATTGATAACTTCCTAGAAACCAACAACATAGATAATATCTCCCCCTCCTTGCTGTGGCAGACTCTTAAAGTGGTAATAAGGGGGGATATTATCTCTTACACTTCTAGGGTGAATAAAACTAGGAAGCAAGAACAAGAGCGACTTCTCAGTTCAATATTTGACATAGACCGTCAATACTCTGCCTCTCCTACTCCGGAACTCTATAAAAATAAGCTGGATCTTCAAACCAAATATGATTTATTATCCTCCGAAAAGACGGAACGTATGTTGCTGAAATCGCGAGGTTTTGTCTATGAACATGGCGAGAAGGCTGGTAGACTGTTAGCGCGTCAATTAAAATGCAAGTCCTCCGATCAACTGATCACACAAATTCAAAAAGAAAACGGGGAGCTTACCACAGACCCCCTTGAAATCAACAATACCTTCAAGGCATTTTATTCAAAACTCTATACCTCGGAAGCACCTAATGACAATACCGATATGCTTAACTTTTTTAAGAATTTAAACACCCCTGTTATCAGTCCCACCTATAAAGCAGATCTAGAACTACCCTTTCGTTTAACAGAAATCTCAAATGCGATTTCGGCGATGCAGAGTGGCAAGGCCCCGGGTCCCGATGGATATCCTATTGAATTCTACAAAAAATTTTCAACCAAATTAGCGCCACTTATTCTTGAAATGCTTAATGATTCGGTGGGTACTGGGGCCTTGCCACGGACGCTAACTGAAGCATCCATAACACTTATACCAAAGCCCGGGAAGGACAAAACACAATGTGGATCATATCGGCCCATCTCATTGTTAAACAGCGACATTAAAATTTTAGCTAAGATACTTGCTCGACGTCTGGAATCGGTTACAGGTGAGGTGATCTCCCCTGATCAGACCGGTTTTATGTCTGGTCGTCACTCCTTCTCTAACATCCGGAGCCTTCTTAATATCATATATTCTCCTGCATCCGGGGGGATACCAGAAGTGGTTATCTCCCTGGATGCAGAGAAGGCTTTTGACAGAGTGGAGTGGGCGTATTTATTTGAATGTCTGCGGGCCTTTGGTTTTGGACCAACTTTTATAGCCTGGATTGAACTCCTTTATGCCTCACCAAAGGCATCAGTGGTCACGAACGGGAAACGATCTGAATTTTTTTCTTTATCAAGAGGGACACGTCAAGGGTGCCCACTAAGTCCACTCCTGTTTGCATTTGCCATTGAGCCCCTGTCTATCATGCTAAAATCATCCCCGGAAATAAGTGGAATCTCTAGATGGGGGAGGGAACACAAGGTGGCTCTATATGCCGACGACCTTCTGTTGTACGTGTCTGACCCGGTGCGGTGTGTTCCCCACATAGTCCAGGTGTTGCATAGATTTGGTGTTTTTTCAGGATATAAGACTAACCTCATGAAAAGCGAGTGCTTCCCAGTGAACAATTTAGCACTTGAAATTCTAGCGACATCGATCCCAGGGCGGATTAGGTTTACCAAATTTGCTTCACTATCATTGGGCGGCTAATATTCAGAAAATCATATACTGGCTTCATGCCCCAAAGCTGTCGTGGTGTGAAATAGAAAATGAGTCATGCATTTTGACATCCCTCCCTGCCTTGGTTACCTCGAGTCTCCCTTTGCCTACTCCATCTCATACCTCTAACCCTGTTGTTATCAATACTTTACGAATTTGGTCTCAGTTTCGAAGACACTTTGGTCTAACAGATTTTTCTCTTCTGGCTCCTATCTGTGATAATCATCTATTTGTCCCGCCTAGATTAGACAACGCCTTTGCCCTGTGGAAGAGACTTGGCCTCTCCAAATTTAAAGATCTCTACAGCGAAGGCGTATTCTCTTCCTTTACTAATCTCTCTCAAAAATTCAACCTCCCCGGCTCAAGTCGTTTCCGATATTTCCAGATCCGACACTTTATGCAAAACCTAGATTTAAACTTTCCCAATGTACCTCAATCTACCGCTATGGATGGCATCCTCCAAATTCCGTCCAATTTAAAAGGCTTTATTGCGAGAATCTATTCACACATATCATCTCTCGGAGACACCTCTCTCAATAAAATTAAAGGGGAATGGGAGGAGGAGCTTGGGGATGTAATTCCTGAGGAATCCTGGACCGAAGCTCTGAAGAGAGTTAATGGAACTACTTCATGTGCTAGGCTGGGTGTAATTCAGTTTAAAGTCTTGCACCGTTCCCACCTCTCCAAGTCTAGGTTGGCCAGAATTTATCCTGAGGTGGATGAAAACTGTAGTAGATGTCATGTTGCCTCGGCTACACTAACACATATGTTCTGGTCATGTTCTTCCCTCTCAGATTATTGGTCAGATGTCTTCAGAATCCTTTCAAAGGCTCTATCCTTAAATTTGCAACCTAGCGCCTACTCTGCCATCTTTGGTATAGTGTCAGCTGACCAACAGATTAGCAATAAGCATAAGAACATTATTGCATTTACAACTCTATTGGCCCGCCGAAGGATTTTGCTGCTCTGGAAATCCCCCAAACCACCAAGCACCTCCTCATGGATGAGTGACCTTATGCTGCATTTAAGTCTTGAGAAGATCAAATACACACTTAGAGGGTCAAAAGACCTCTTTTATTCCACCTGGAACCCAGTAATATCTTTCATAAACAAACTTAAAACCCTTCCTGATAATTCATGAATACACAAGTACTAGATCCTGAGGAGTGATGCATGATGTCGCACGGCGAGCTCGGCCTCCTCTCCTACTTTCAAGATTTACTTTCAAACAAGCTGCCTCCACTCTGTTCTCTTTCTTCTTATTATTATTATTTATTTATTTATTTATTTTTCTCTTTGTCCAATTCTTTATACATGTTGAATGATACCTTTACCTATCAATATCATAACCTTTATTTATTTATCCATTTATTTGATCTCCATAGACCGGGATGCACTAGATGTTGTAGGGTGGGTGGGTGGGGGGTGGGCATTTGTGTATTTGTTTGTTTGCATATGTGTTCTGCAAAAAACTCAAAAGCTTTGTCCTTTTATATAACTGTCTTTATGTAACTTGTCCTTAATAAAAAGATCTATAAAAAAAAAAAAAAAAAAAAAATTTGAAAGACATACTAAACTATGACTTTTTGTCAAAATTTGGACGACATACTATACTATGACTTTTTTGATCAAATTTGGACGACATACTATACTATGACTTTTTTGTCAAAATTTGAAAGACATACTAAACTATGACTTTTTTGTCAAAATTTGGACAACATACTATACTATGACTTTTTTATCACATTTTGGACAACATACTAAACTATGACTTTTTTGTCAAAATTTGGACGACATACTATACTATGACTTTTTTTTCACATTTTGGATGACATACTATACTATGACTTTTTTTATCACATTTTGGATGACATACTATACTATGACTTTTTATTCACATTTTGGACTAAACTATGACTTTTTTGTCAAAATTTGAAAGACATACTAAAGTATGACTTTTTTGTCAAAATTTGGACAACATACTATACTATGACTTTTTTGATCAAATTTGGACGACATACTATACTATGACTTTTTTGTCAAAATTTTAAAGACATACTATACTATGACTTTTTTATCACATTTTGGACGACATACTATACTATGACATTTTTGTCAAAATTGGAAAGACATACTAAACTATGACATTTTTGTCACATTTTGGACGACATACTATACTATGACTTTTTTTTCACATTTTGGATGACATACTATACTATGACTTTTTAGTCAAAATTTGGATGACATACTAT
>NW_025322019.1:0-5668 GCF_019176455.1 Solea senegalensis | reverse complement strand
GGTTGGAGTAGTCATTGTAGTTGTTGGAGCAGTTGTTGTAGTTGTGGGTGTAGTAGTAGTTGTGGTTGGAGAAGTAGTAGTTGTGGTTGGAGCAGTAGTTGTAGTGGTTGGAGGAGTAGTAGTTGTGGTTGGAGCAGTAGTTATTGCTGTGAGAGTGTTACATAGATTTGTTCCACAACAGGCAGGTCCACTGCTTACACTGCCAACATTTTGCATAAAAGGGAGTGTCCCCAGGCTGGCAGATGCTGCACACATGTTTGTAGATGCACAACCAAAGGCAGGAGAAGTCGTGGCACCATCTGACACTGAAGACACAATAATTTCCATATTGTTCATTAATTTATCTTCTGTGGAAATTCTAGCCTTGGTGTTTCAATCTCTTTTAAAATGTGTTTCTTTTATTTAAAACTCCAACAATCAATCAGTCTATATTCTGAACACACACGCACACACACACGTCTGTGTGTGTGTGTGTTCAGTATGTATATTGTATATATTTCAGTATAGATATTGGAAATCTTGGTGAAAGAAACATAGCAGCCACAAACTTAAAAAAAAAACAGTTAAACTAATGTCAACCGTGACCGTCAACAATGAGTAAAAGATAAAAGAAGACGACTCACGGCTTGCTTGAAAGCAGCGATCCTCTGTTCCATAACATGTTAATGAAGTGGTGCATAGAGAGGTGGCAGGGTCACATACATAACACAGTAAGCTGTTGGGTGATGGAGTAGTGGGGACTGAAACAGAAAATAACGACATGGTGTTTTTTACGAATTGAGAACATTCTCTCACTCCTTATAATTAGCATTAAATGTGATAATCATCCACCTGTACTTACAAGATAGAGTGGCTGAGTTGCAGTTATCTGAGTCGCAGCACGTAGCAGATGCAATTGCACTTGAAACACCCAAATTAACAGAAAATGTCTGGGAGCCTGTGACTGGACACAGGGAGGACGATGCACATGCTTTGAAGATTTGTGTTCCAGGAGTTCCAGATGAAACCGCTGCAGAGTCAAAGTGCAGTTTGTTAATTATATTTTCACAGCACACTTGTTTGTCAATGAATAGTTACAAATGATGTGTTGAAAAAAGTACCTGTAATGGCAGCAGTTATACACATTGTCTCTGTGTCACATGTTAGTGGCACTGTGCTTGTACAATCGTCATCTGTGCAAGTCTGACACAAAAGTGCTCCAGCTGTAAAGTGAGGAGAAATATGGATGAGTGCATTTAAAATCTAAAGCAACTTTACATTGCTGTAATTGTTTATTAGGTTTCATTTAAAAATGTTTAAATGACATTCAAAAAATGTCTCAGTCCAAAGATAGCTGTATTGCATTCATTTAAAATAAATAAAAAAATTCAAACTATTGAGATAATGTTTCTTGATTTTATTTATGGGTCTAAATTCATAAAAAAAAAAATATTTGGCTTTGAATTCATGACTTTTTTTGAGCTGAGAAGCTTTCTTTTCCGTCTTGATCCATCAATTGACATTGACATTGGGGGATTCTCCTGTCTTTACGTAATATTGATTGTATTGTTATTAGTTTGTTGACTTCACGCAGGCACCTAGAGCTAGCATTTATTTTTCTTTTTTTCTTTTTTAAATTTCATAAATTCAGAGCCTGGGAAAATAAATGAATAATAAATCCAAACGATGTTTTTTTCAGGAAAAATTATCATCTAATTAATTTAAAAACAACACTACAACTTGCTGAATCTAAAATGCACAAGCTCCATAATGTTTAAAACTTTGTTTAATTATACAGTTAACAAAATCCTTTTACACTCCCTCAGTCTTTAGACTATATTTAAAAGAATTAATTTGTCTAATTAATTTAAAGCCTTTGTTGAGCGTGAAATTGTAATTCTCTCTTAAAAATCCATCCAGTTAAATCATTTCAATTAAAATCACTTGTCAGTTGCTGCTTTAAAATTATGGTATAAATAAGAATAAATAAGTTACCTGTACTGGAGAGAGCCATTATCAAAGTCAAAGAAAGGAGCCACTGCATCATGATGTACACTCTACGTAAATTCCATGGACTCGTCTGTCTGGATGCTGATCTCTTTATATATTGTACAGGTGTTGAATATATTTATAACAGATGCATGTCTAAAATATTCAAGTATTTGTGTCAGTCCCTCTTTTGTCTCAGTCAAATGTCACATCAATTCCTCCCAACAGACCCACCATTCAATTTACTTAAGTTTACTACTTACTACTACTTAAAAAAACAATATTAACTTGGACTGCACACAGTCATTACAGGGCCCTCGCTTCCAATGCCTCAGCACGGAAGTCGGGGAGTGAAGCAGTTCCCTGACCTCACTTTTGAATGACCTCAACTTTTCGCCTTTGATGTGTGTAACTCATTTACGTCGGGTGCAAATGGCCAAAATGGACGCCAAAATTCAAAAAGGCTGTCTTCCTGTTGAGTTGAGGCCCTGGTTACGGTTGACTTTTTTGTTCGTCTTGGTCTGTAACATCTTCCTACCAAATTTCAAGAAATTCTTTGGAACTCAATGTATGTCGAAGTCATAGGGCACTTTTCTTTTTCTGTTTCGTGGCTAATGGTGGAAAATCGCCAAACGCCAAGGGTTGCCGTGGCCACACCGTTTTGAATCTGCCAAACTTTTCAACATTTCATTTTTGATGTGTCTAGTACAAATTGGTGCATGTTTTATGTTGGTATGACATTTTTTTTGTCCTTGTCTATAACATCTTCCCACCAAGTTTTGGGACATTCGGTGAAACTAAATTTTTCCTCGGTTTTCGCCGCTATAGAACCCTTGAACAAAGCACGGGCTCGGGAACTATACCAATATCGCATTTTCGCCAGACCTTTCTGGAGTCTTTATGCACATTAACCCTCTCAAAAATGACCGGAAAGCCACAAATTAAATGTTACTAAAAGATATTATGAAAATAATTTTATGCAATAACAGGTTGCATATTTTATCAAGTTTCATGTTATCTGATTAAATGTAATGATAACAAAAGTATCTGTAGAACTAAAATTAACCACAGGGATTTAGTCTTTATATTTTCCTTATTTTACTTCTTAAATAATACCTCACAAAATCAAATATATTTTCTGGGCAGTAACTTCTCTTGTTTTGTTTCATTCATCTTAGAGCATAAAGTGTAAAGAGGGCCAAGCATTTTCATTATGTTCATGTTAATGTTCATGACTGGAATTGCTTTTGGTCAGATCTAGTGATTTTTTTCTTCTGTAAATCAATTGGATACACTGAAAATAGATTAGATTAGATTACATGCAGAAATGCAGTGCACATAGTAACACAAGAACAATATTGTTACTACAATACAAATTGTTTAGCTGAACTGACACGTGAAATGCAGTGATCACTGACAATGATTGTTGACACAATCTTTGGTCTTTCATACAGCCTCCATATGTGGAGGAGACCTAAATTATCTTATTTTGTGGACTTAATAGTTTATACAGTATACACAGCTGGCTTGGGTCTGCCTTTTCTTAGTTATGCTGCTACAGGATTGTTATTGTCTGAGGACTGAACTGAAGATTTGGTATTTATGCTGCCACATTCTGGCAGCATGGTTGCAGATGATGTATCTTACATTAGCAGCCATGTAAAAGATGTGTCTGAAGTGTCCGTCTACTGACTAATCTTTTTGGCATATCTCCTAGTCCAAACCAGCTTATAGTCGGATATGGGATAAAGGGGTCTTCCATAACACCCAGTAGTGAACTTAAGGCTGCATGATATCACTTGCTACCATGTGTAAACAGTCATGTCACCAAAAGGGGGCAGTGAGATACAGTGCCTTGTGAAAGTATCCGGCCCCCTTGAACTTTTCAACCTTTTGCCACATTTGAGGCTTCAAACATAAAGTTATAAAATTTAAATTTTTTGTCAAGAATCAACAACAAGCGGGACACAATCGTGAAGTGGAACGAAATTCATTGGATAATTTATACTTTTTTAACAAATAAAAAACTGAAAAGTGGGGCGTGCAATATTATTCGGCCCCTTTACTTTCAGTGCAGCAAACTCACTCCAGAAGTTCAGTGAGGATCTCTGAATGATCCAATGTTGTCCTAAATGACTGATGATGATAAATAGAATCCACCTGCGTGTAATCAGGTCTCTGTATAAATGCACCTGCTCTGTGATAGTCTCAGGATTCTGTTTAAAGCGCAGAGAGCATCATGAAGACCAAGGAACACACCAGGCAGGTCCGAGATACTGTTGTGGAGAAGTTTAAAGCTGGATTTGGATACAAAAAGATTTCCCAAGCTTTAAACATGGCAAGGAGCACTGTGCAAGCAATCATATTGAAATGGAAGGAGTATCAGACCACTGCAAATCTACCAAGACCCGGCCGTCCCTCCATACTTTCATCTCGAACAAGGAGAAGACTGATCAGAGATGCAGCCAAGAGGCCCATGATCACTCTGGATGAACTGTAGAGATCTACAGCTGAGGTGGGAGAGTCTGTCCATAGGACAACAATCAGTCATACACTGCACAAATCTGGCCTTTATGGAAGAGTGGCAAGAAGAAAGCCATTTCTCAAAGAAATCCATAAAAAGTCTTGCTTAATGTTTGCCACAAGCCACCTGGGAGACACACCAAACATGTGGAAGAAGGTGCTCTGGTCAGATGAAACCAAAATTGAACTTTTTGGCCACAATGTAAAACGATATGTTTGGCGTAAAAGCAACACAGCTCATCACCCTGAACACACCATCCCCACTGTCAAACATGGTGGCGGCAGCATCATGGTTTGGGCCTGCTTTTCTTCAGCAGGGACAGGGAAGATGGTTAAAATTGATGGGAAGATGGATGGAGCCAAATACAGGACCATTCTGGAAGAAAACCAGTTGGAGTCTGCAAAAGACCTGAGACTGGGACGGAGATTTATCTTCCAACAGGACAATGATCCTAAACATAAAGCCAAATCTACGATAGAATGGTTCACAAATAAACGTATCCAGGTGTTAGAATGGCCCAGTCAAAGTCCAGACCTGAATCCAATCGAGAATCTGTGGAAAGAGCTGAAGACTGCTGTTCACAAACGCTCTCCATCCAACCTCACTGAGCTCGAGCTGTTTTGCAAGGAAGAATGGGCAAGAATTCCAGTCTCTCGATGTGCAAAACTGATAGAGACATATCCCAAGCGACTTGCAGCTGTAATTGCAGCAAAAGGTGGCGCTACAAAGTATTAACGCAAGGGGGCCGAATAATATTGCACGCCCCACTTTTCAGTTTTTTATTTGTTAAAAAAGTATAAATTATCCAATAAATTTGGTTCCACTTCACGATTGTGTCCCACTTGTTGATTCTTGACAAAAAATTTCAATTTTATATCTTTATGTTTGAAGCCTCAAATGTGGCAAAAGGTTGAAAAGTTCAAGGGGGCCGGATACTTTCACAAGGCACTGTACGTGACCATGAAAACAAGTTAATATATGTATGTAGACCTCCATAACTAAGATATACGTGACCGTGAAAACAAGTTAATATATGTAAGTAGACCTCCATAACTAACATATATATGTGACCGTGAAAACAAGTTAATATATGTAAGTAGACCTCCATAACTAACATATATGTGACCATGAAAACAAGTTAATATATGTAAGTAGACCTCCATAACTAACATATAT
>NW_025322018.1:0-2477 GCF_019176455.1 Solea senegalensis | reverse complement strand
ACATACTAAACTATGACATATTTGTCAAATTTTGGACGACATACAAAACTATGACATTTTTGTCACATTTTGGACGACATACTAACCTTTGACCTTTTAGTCACATTTTGGACGACATACTAAACTATGATTTTTTAGTTGCATTTTGGACAACATACTAAATTATGACTTTTTGCCACATTTTGGACAACATTCTAACCTATGACTTTTTAGTCACATTTTGGACGACATAGTTAACTATGACATTTTTGTAACATTTTGGACAACATACTAACCTATGACATATTTGTCACATTTTGGACCACATAATAAAGTATGCACTTTGTTTATCAAGTTTTGGACGACATTCTAACTATGACTTTTTTGTCACATTTTGGAAGACATACAAAACTATGAAATTTTTGTCGCAGTTTGGACGACATACAAAACTATGACATTTTTGGCACATTTTGGACGTCATACTAAACTATGACATTTTGGTCACATTTTGGACAACATACTAACCTATGACATATTTATCAATTTTTGGACGACATACTATCCTATGATATTTTGACCACATTTCGGACGACATACTAAACTATGACATTTTTGTCACATTTTGGACGACATACTAAACTATCACTTTTTTATCAAATTTTGGACAACATACCTAACTTTGACTTTTTAGTCACATTTTGGACGACATACTAAATTATGACTTTTTTGTCACGTTTTGGACAACATACTAACCTATGACATATTTATCAATTTTTGGACGACATACTATCCTATGATATTTTTGCCACATTTTGGACAACTAACTAACCTTTGAAATTTTTGTCAAATTTTGGAAGACATACTAAACTATGACATATTTGTCACATTTTGGACGACATACAAAACTATGACATTTTTGTCACATTGTGGACGACATACTAACCTTTGACCTTTTAGTCACATTTTGGACGACATACTAAACTATCATTTTTTATTAAATTTTGGACGACATACTAAATTATGACTTTTTGCCACATTTTGGACAACATACTAACCTATGACTTTTTAGTCACATTTTGGACGACATAGTTAACTATGACATTTTTGTAACATTTTGGACAACATACTAACCTATGACATATTTGTCACATTTTGGACCACATAATAAAGTATGCACTTTGTTTATCAAGTTTTGGACGACATACAAAACTATGAAATTTTTGTCACATTTTGGACAACATACTAACCTATGACATATTTATCAAATTTTGGACGACATACTAACCTATGATATTTTTGCCACATTTTGGACAACATACTAACCTATGACCTTTTAGTCACATTTTGGACAACATACTAAACTATCACTTTTTTATCAAATTTTGATCTATTATACCATCTCTATGATATTTTGACCACATTTGACGACATACTAAACTTATTATTTTTGTCACATTTTGGGATTTATTATACTAAACTATCACTTTTTATCAAATTTTGGACAACATACTAAACTATGACTTTTAGTCACATTTGACCATACTAAATTATGACTTTTTTGTCACGTTTTGGACAACATACTAACCTATGAGATATTTATCAATTTTTGGACGACATACTATCCTATGATATTTTGACCACATTTTGGACGACATACTAAACTATGACTTTTTTGTCAAATTTTGGATGACATACTAACCTATGACCTTTTAGTCACATTTTGGACGACATACTAAACTATCACTTTTTTATCAAATTTTGGACGACATACTAAATTATGACTTTTTGCCACATTTTGGACGACATACTAACCTATGACCTTTTAGTCACATTTTGGACGACATACTAACCTATGACATATTTATCAAATTTTGGACAACATACTAACCTATGACATATTTGTCACATTTTGGACGACATACTTAACTATCACTTTTTTGTCAAATTTTGGACGACATACTAAATCATGACTTTTTGTCACATTTTGGACAACATACTAACCTATGACATATTTATCAAATTTTGGATGACATACTAACCTATGACATTTTTGCCACATTTTGGACGACATACTAAACTATGACTTTTTTGTCAAATTTTGGATGACATACTAACCTATGACCTTTTAGTCACATTTTGGACGACATACTAAACTATGACATTTTTGTCACATTTTGGACAACAAACTAAACCATCACTTTTTTATCAAATTTTGGACGACATACTAACCTATGACTTTTTTGTTAAATTTTGGATGACATACAAACCTATGACTTTTTAGTCACATTTTGGACGACATACTAAACTATGACTTTTTTGTCGCATTTTGGACAATATACTAACCTATGAGATTTTTGTCGAATTTTGGACAACATACTGAACTATGATTTTTTTGTTGCATCTTGGACAACATAGTAACTTATGATATTTTTGTCAAATTTTGGACAAAATACTAAACTATGACATTTTTGTCACATTTTGGACGACATACTAAACTA
>NW_025322017.1:0-7042 GCF_019176455.1 Solea senegalensis | reverse complement strand
TACACAGTAGAACATATTCACATTTAAGAAGCTGAAAAATGAAACAGTAGAACATATTCACATTTAAGAAGCTGAATCAGAAGAGCTTTATTGCCAAGTACGATTTGCACATACAAGGAATTTGTTCTGGTGTCATTGGCGCATAACAAGCATACAAAATGCTTGTTATGCGCCAATGACACCAGAAATGATGACACCTGTGTCAAAAATGACACAGTAGAAAATATTCACATTTGAAAAGCTGAAAAATGACAGAAAGTAGAAAATATTCACATTTAAGGAGCTGAAAAATGACACAGTAGAAAATATTCAGATTTAAGAAGCTTGAAAAATGACAGAAAGTAGAAAAATATTCACATTCAAGAAGGAAAGTACAGTAGAATATATTCATTAAAGAAGCTGAAAATGACACAGTAGAAAATATTCACATTTAAGAAGCTGAAAAATGACAGAAAGCAGAAAATATTCACATTTAAAAAGCTGAAAAATGACAGAAAGTAGAAAATATTCACATTTAAGAAGCTGAAAATGACACACAGTAGAAAATATCTACTATAAGAAGCTGAAAATGACACAGTAGAAAATATTCACATTTGAAAAGCTGAAAAATGACAGAAAGTAGAAAATATTCACATTTAAGAAGCTGAAAATGGCACAGTAGAAAAAATTCACATTAAAGAAGCTGAAAAATGACACAGTAGAAAATATTCATCTATGTTTGATTGGGATAAAGTGTGGATTGGTGTGGGCTTAGCATCCAGAAATCCTGACCATCAACAAATACATTATAATTTTATTCATAGGGTTTATTTAACTCCCAGGAAGCTTCATTTGATGAAGGTTATTAATGATCATACGTGTACTTTTTGTTCTTCCAAAGAGATTGGAACTTATTTTCACATGTTTTGGGAGTGTACCCCAGTGGCTGACTTTTGGAAGTTGGTTGCCGTTAACCTCTCAAAGTTGTTTAAGCCCTGTTCGCCTGCCACACTCATTCTGAATGATTTGTCAAGGCTGGGGTTGACACTGGACAAGAGAAGAGCATTGTCGTCTGGTCTTACGGCAGCAAAAAAACTGGTTGCTACACGTTGGAAACCTCCACATTCACTTTCTTTTCGAGCATGGGCTTTAACATACTTGGATATTGTTTATTTGGAGTTGTCGACAGCTAGGGTCCATGGAGCAAAATAATCGGCATTAGAGGTTTGGAATTGACTCTTAACTGTCCTCCGTGGGTTGCCGGTATAGTTTGTGTGATATGAAGTTTTGGATCCAGGGGGAAGGTGGGTTTTTCTTGTTATTTTTGGGATTGTGTGTGTTTTTTTTTTTTGTTTTAGGTTGTTGTTTATTCATATGTATCTGTGTATATGTATAGGTCTGTATGTGAATTTATATTTTATGCTCTAATTTTGCAAGTGCATATACTTATCTATATTTTTCTTATGTTGTTTCTTAAAATAAAATAAAAATTTGATCACAAGAAAAAATATTCACATTTAAGAAGCTGAAAAATGACAGAAAGTAGAAAATATTCACATTTAAGAAGCTGAAAAATGATAGAAAGTAGAAAATATTCAAATTTAAGAAGCTGAAAATGACAGAAAGTAGAAAATATTCACAGTTAGGAAGCTGAAAAATGACAGAAAGTAGAAAATATTCACATTTAAGAAGCTAAAAAATGACAGAAAATAGAAAATATTCACATTTAAGCTGAAAAATTATAGAAAGTAGAAAATATTCACATTTAATAATTAAAAACTGAGCGAAAGCAGAAAATGTTCACATTTAAGAAGCTGAAAAATGACAAAGTAGAAAATGTTCACGTTTAAGAAGCTGAAAAATGACAGAAAGTAGAAAATATTAACATTTAAGAAGCTGAAAAATGACAGAAAGTAGAAAATATTCACATTTAAGAAGCTGAAAAATGACAGAAAGTAGAAAATATTCACATTTAAGAAGCTGAAAAATGACATAAAGTAGAAAATATTCACATTTAAGAAGCTGAAAAATGACAGAAAGTAGAAAATATTCACATTTAAGAAGCTGAAAAATGACAGAAAGCAGAAAAAATTCTGAATTAAGTAGCTGAAAAATGACAGAAAGCAGAAAAAATTCACATTTAGAAAGCTGAAAAATGACATAAAAGTAGGGAAATATTCACATTTAGAAGCTGAAAAAATGATAGAAAGTAGAAATAGTCACATTTAAGGATGAAAAATGATAAAAGTAGAAAATATTCAGGTTGGAGAAGCTGAAAAATGATAGAAAGTAGAAAATATTCACATTTAAGAAGCGGAAAAATTATAGAAAGTAGAAAGTATCCACATTTAAAAGCTGAAAATGACAGAAAGTAGTAAATATTCACATTTAAGAAGCTGAAAATTATAGAAAGTAGAAAATATTCACATTTAAGAAGCTGAAAAATGACAAAAAGTAGAAAATATATACATATAAGAAGCTGAAAAATGACAAAAAGTAGAAAATATATACATATAAGAAGCTGAAAAATGATAGAAAGTAGAAAATATTCACATTTAAGAAGCTGAAAAATTATAGAAAGTAGAAAGTATCCACATTTAAAAGCTGAAAAATGACAGAAAGTAGAAAATATTCACATTTAAGAAGCTGAAAAATGACAGAAGAGTAAAGAGAAAATATTCACACATTTAAGATGAAAAATTATAGAAAGTAGAAAACATTCACATTGAAGAAGCTGAAAAATGACATAAAGTCGAAAATATAATATAAATATAATTATAATATAATAATATTTAGGTGAAACTGTGGACTGGAGTATGATTATTTTGTACCTGGAGTCACAGCTGATGTGCAGCACTTTCTCCTCAATCCTCTTCCTCCATTTTCTCCTCCTCTTCAACATCCTCCTCCATCTTCTCCTCTGCTCCTGTCTCCTCCTCCTCCTCCTCCTCCTCTCCTCCCCCCCCTTCCTCTCTGCTCCGACTTCCTCGGAGTCTCCGACTGCGACAAACCTTGTGGGCGGGGCCTTTCCTCTTTGGAAAAGTCTGAGCAGAGGTTGCGGCTAGACTCGGGGCCGGGGACAAAGTAGGACATGAGGAGGAAGGGGAGGGCAGATTCAGAGGACTGTGGACGGGGGATGAAGCCGGAGGGGGCGGAGCTGCGGCGGCAGACTTGGACGTGGCGGCGGGAGAAGGCTGCGAGGATGAGTGGAGCGTCTGCAGCGAGCAAGCGTCTCCCGAGGAGGAGGAGGAGCCACAGACTATGGACGAATCAGGAGCCGGGGAGCAGATGGCTGGTTCTCTGTGGACAGGAACTCGGGGAGGAGAGTCTAGGAAAAAAAAGGAAGAAAGGTTTTAGTGTCACGATCATGTTTCTCCACAGATCCTCAACCGTCGTTTCCTCGTACCAGGGCCGCTGCTCGTCTGAGACTCATCCGTCATTGGTGGCTCCGCCTCCTCCTGGATTGTTGGTACTGATGCTAGTAGGCCTGACACACACACACACACACACAGTAAATATTAATATGCAACACCAACACACACTCAGTGAAAAACAAAATGGCTGCCAGCAGAGACACAAGATTTTAACCACTTCACAAAAGAGTTGGTTCATAAAATTGACGTCAGTTTAAGTTTTTACAATATCTACGTCACATGATCACGATCTCTGTCTGACAGTGAGATAGTCACAATGTCGTAGACTTAAACTGACATATAAAGAGCTCAAATAACAGCAAACCGTAAAACCAAACCTCATAGAGAAAATCAGTGATTTTAGCTGCGGGGACACAGGAGATGCTGTTTGACTGCTGCCTCGTGTGGTCACTTTGTGTCAGTGAGGTTAATCCGAATTTTACAAAATCAGACATTAGAACTTAGTGATGGAGGCAGCAGCGGATCAACAACTCTTGTGTGTGTGTGTGATGGTAAAATCACTGATTTTCTCTTTGGGCTTTGGTGTGGGAGAGTGAGTGGTTTTAGAACCAACACAGTGCAGTTTAGAGAAAGAGTGTGCTCCTACTAAATCTACGATATCTATGTCACATGTTCATGTTTAGTATAGTTTATTCACATCAAAGTCTTGTTGCATAATCTCCATGACAACACAAGGATCTCAGTAAACGCTACGTGTGTGTGTGTTTCTTTCATGATGCTCGACAAGGGCGACGTGTTCTTTGAACGTGGAAACACTAAGACCATGTTTTCACTTCACTGATGTCATACTTGTTGTTTGGAGTTAGTTAAAGCTAAAGTTAACTGTTCCTCTATTCGTGTTCATTGATGCTGCACACTGTGTATGTCAAAACATTTATTAACAACATGAATGTAACAGTGCTAAATGTGACCTCTGACCTCCAATAACACACACATCACACATGAAAGGAGCTTTGTAGTAAGATGTGACGCGCGTGTGTGTGTGTGTGCGTCCCTGTGTGTATGTGTGTGTGCATGTATGTGTGCGTACGTGTGTGCATGCATGTACGTGTGTGCGTGCATGTTTGTGTGGGCATGTATGTGTGCGTGTGTATGTGTTTGTGTGCATGTTTGTGTAGGCATGCTATGTATGTGTGCGTGCATGTGTGTGTGCATGTGTGTGTGTGTGTGTGTGCATGTATGTGTATGTGTATGTGTTTGTGTGTGTCTCACTGAGTCCTCTGTAGTGCGACAGCTGCTGATAAACTTGCTTCATCCTCTCGATGTTGAGTCGACTTCCCTCTGCGTGGTTGATCATAGGTTTGGGATAATCCACACCCACCACACAGTTCGCCGCCTTCTGCAGCGACTCCGGAGCGTTCCACGGCTCGTAGATGTAGCGGTTGGGATAATCCTTCAGGACGGGGACGTAGCGCCTGTTTGAACAGCACATTCAACGCAGTTTTCAGTAAGTCCACTAACGTGTGGATGAAAGACATAAACCCATGTGTGGAAATGTAAAGCACATGAATGAAGACCTGATGTAGTCTCCTGATGGGTCGGTCCTCCTTCCAAAGCCCACGGGACAGTAGCAGTGGAAGAACTGTTGGAAGAAGGCGCTGCAGGACAACCACATCCAGCTGCCAGCGTTCACACTCCAGTCTGCATCGAGGAGCAGCTCCTCAAACACCTGCAACACACACACACACACACACACACACTCAAGACATGCTCTTCAGTGTGTTGGAGAAGCCAAGATCAAAGTGCTGCTCCGCCGCACCTTCATGCCGCTCTCCCAGGTGATCCACAAGTCTCCTCGGGTGAGGAAACAGGCCACAGCGTGTCGAGCCAGGTGGTGGATCCAGCCTTCCTGTCTCAGTTGAGTCATGATGGCGTCAATCCAGGGGAAACCGGTCCGACCCTCCGCCCACTTAGCCAGTGCCTCTGGGTTCTGGTCCCATGGGATCTAGAGACCAAAGAATGATATTAATATTAAAGTAATAGTTCAGGGGGACTTCCGGTATGGCGGCACGCTAGGTGGATGGTGGTCTCGCCCCTCCATAAAACTTCCGACAAATTTCTTACAATAAAACAAAGTAATTGTCACCAAGAGAAAGTGGAAGGGAACCACCTGGAGCAGCTTCACAAAGCAAGGGTAGAGGTCGCGGCAAGTCTTCACAGCCCAAAATAACTTTTACTCCGCCTAAACAGAGTGGTGTTGCTACAGCTAACGCTAGCCAAATGACGGAGGATAATGCTAACATAGCCAGTGCTGAAGGAGCTACTTCCCAGCCAATACTTGAAGCTATCAGAGACTTAAAAACTGACTTCTTTGGTTTGACGAGTCCTGCGTCTCAGAGACGCAGTTAGCAGCCTGGTGGCTAGGGTCCACAGCCTCCAAAATAAAAACAAAGATATGGAGGACAAAATTGTCGACTTAGCTGTCGAAGCAAGATCTAGAAGATCTAACCTAAGGCTGGTCAACCTCCCAGAGGGTGCGGAAGGTAATGATGCCTGCTCTTTCCTCGAGGCTTGGATCCCGAAGGTTTGACTTCATCTAACACAAAATAATCCTGGAGAGAGCCCATCGCGTGGGGCCAAGGAGCGACCCGTCCCCATCCCCGACAACATTGATTATGAAGTTTATGAACGACAGAGTTCTGCATACGGTCCGAAACAAGAAGCAGATATTCTACAAGGACAGAGCTGTTCGGTTTTACCCCAATTTAGCGGCTGGGATTCACAAGAAACACAAGGCAGAAGCATGGTTGATTTTGTCTATGGGCTTTAGTGTTTTCCTGTTGGAAAAGTCTGTCTCACAGTGAAGATGAATACATGAACATGTGACATAGATATCTTAGATAGCAGTAGAACAACCAATAAGAGGCGGAGTCTTTCTCTAAACTGCTCTGTGATTGGTCAAAACCACTCAACCACTCAAAATCAGTGATTTTAACATCACACACACACACAGGAGTTGTTGATCCACTGCAAGTCCAAATGTCTTATGTTGTTAATTCGGCATGAAAAATCCTGCATTCACATTTACCTCAGTGACACAAAGTGACCACATGAGGCAGCAGAGGATCAGCAGCTCAGAGTGAGTGCTTTACAAAAGTCTGTCTCACAGTGAGATAATCAGACGTAGACTTTATGAGCAAAGAGGCTCAAATCTGTTTTTTCTTGTGTCGCTGCCAACTCATTTCGTGCCTGCTGGATTCTGCAGGTGCGAAACCCTCGACTCTCGCGTTAACTGTCCACACACCTGGACACAGATGGGGTTTCCCTCCATGCGGTCAAAGTTGGGGTTGTTGGTGGCGGCAGTGTAGAAGAACTCTCTCCACAGCAACTGTCCAAACAGTGACAGAGGAGGACTGGTACGCTTCCGCAGCTGACGGAGGGAGGAGGACAAGCAGCGTTACCAGAGACGGACGGGGTGAGAGAAGACGGAGACAAAGCACAAGCTCCACCCACCACACACCTTCATGTAGAGCTCTCTGAGGTTGTAGTACAGAACCCTGCAGGACAAGCACCCGAAGCGCAGGTACGGGCTGAGGCCGGTGGGGCTGGCATACAGAGAACACGTGTTGACGCGTGAGTGCTCGAAGTTAGCTACCCACACCTGCACGCACACACACACACACACACAC
>NW_025322016.1:0-5266 GCF_019176455.1 Solea senegalensis | reverse complement strand
ACATTTAGAAGCTGAAATATGAAATAAAGTAGAAAGTATTCACATTTAGAAGGTGAAATGTGACAGAGAAAAGAAAATATTAACATTTAGAAGCTGAAATATGACAGAAAGTAGAAAATATTCACATTTAGAAGCTGAAAAATGACAGTAGAAAATGTTCACATTTAGAAGGTCAGAAATCACAGAAAGTAGAAACTGTTCACATTTAGAAGGTCAGAAATCACAGACAGTAGAAAATATTCACATTTAGAAGGTGTCAAATTACAGAAAGTAGAAAATATTAACATTCAGAAGGTCAGAAATCACAGAAAGTTGAAAATATTCACATTTAGAAGCTGAAATATGACAGAAAGTAGGAAATGTTCACATTTAGAAGCTGAAATATGACAGGAAGTAGAAAGTATTCACATTTAGAAGCTGACAAATGACGGAACGTAGGAAATGTTCACATTTAGAAGCTGAAACATGACAGAAAGTAAAAAATATTCACATTTAGAAGCTTAAATATGACAGAAAGTAGAAAATATTCACATTTAGAAGCTGAAAAATGACAGTAGAAAATGTTCACATTTAGAAGGTCAGAAATCACAGAAAGTAGAAACTGTTCACATTTAGAAGGTCAGAAATCACAGACAGTAGAAAATATTCACATTTAGAAGGTGTCAAATTACAGAAAGTAGAAAATATTAACATTCAGAAGGTCAGAAATCACAGAAAGTAGAAAATATTCACATTTAGAAGCTGACAAATGACAGAAAGTAGAACATATTCACATTTAGAAGCTGACACATGACAGAAAGTAGGAAATGTTCACATTTAGAAGCTCAGAAATGACAGAAAGTAGAAAATATTCACATTTAGAAGCTGTCAAATGACAGAAAGTAGAAAATATTCACATTTAGAAGCTGAAAAATGACAGAAGGTAGAAAGTATTCACATTTAGAAGCTGGGAAATGACAAAATTAAAAAATATTCACATTTAGAAGCTGAAATATGAAATAAAGTAGAAAGTATTCACATTTAGAAGGTGAAATGTGACAGAGAAAAGAAAATATTAACATTTAGAAGCTGAAATATGACAGAAAGTAGAAAATATTCACATTTAGAAGCTGAAAAATGACAGTAGAAAATGTTCACATTTAGAAGGTCAGAAATCACAGAAAGTAGAAACTGTTCACATTTAGAAGGTCAGAAATCACAGACAGTAGAAAATATTCACATTAAGAAGGTGTCAAATTACAGAAAGTAGAAAATATTTACATTCAGAAGGTCAGAAATCACAGACAGGAGAAAATATTCACATTTAAAAGCTGAAGCATGGCAGAAAGAAGGAAATGTTCACATTTAGAAGCTGACAAATGACAGAAAGTAGAAAATATTCACATTTAGAAGCTGACACATGACAGAAAGTAGGAAATGTTCACATTTAGAAGGTCAGAAATGACAGAAAGTAGAAAATATTCACATTTAGAAGCTGTCAAATGACAGAAAGTTGAAAATATTCACATTTAGAAGCTGAAAAATGACAGAAGGTAGAAAGTATTCACATTTAGAAGCTGGCAAATGACAAAATTAAAAAATATTCACATTTAGAAGCTTAAATATGAAAGAAAGTAGAAAGTATTCACATTAAGAAGGTGAAATGTGACAGAGAAAAGAAAATATTAACATTTAGAAGCTGAAATATGACAGAAAGTAGAAAATATTCACATTTAGAAGCTGACAAATGACAGAAAGTAGAACATATTCACATTTAGAAGCTGACACATGACAGAAAGTAGGAAATGTTCACATTTAGAAGCTCAGAAATGACAGAAAGTAGAAAATATTCACATTTAGAAGGTGTCAAATTACAGAAAGTTGAAAATATTCACATTTAGAAGCTGAAAAATGACAGAAGGTAGAAAGTATTCACATTTAGAAGCTGGGAAATGACAAAATTAAAAAATATTCACATTAAGAAGCTGACATATGAAAGAAAGTAGAAAATATTCACATTTAGAAGCTGAAACATGACAGAAAGTAAAACATATTCACATTTAGAAGCTGAAATATGACAGAAAGTAAAAAATATTCACATTTAAAAGCTCAGAAATGACAGAAAGTAGAACATATTCACATTTAGAAGCTGAAACATGACAGAAAGTAGAAAATATTCACATTTAGAAGCTCAGAAATCACAGAAAGTAGAAAATATTCACATTTAGAAGCTGAAAAATGACAGTAGAAAATGTTAACATTTAGAAGGTCAGAAATCACAGAAAGTAGAAAATGTTCACATTTAGAAGGTCAGAAATCACAGACAGTAGAAAATATTCACATTAAGAAGGTGTCAAATTACAGAAAGTTGAAAATATTCCCATTTAGAAGGTCAGAAATCACAGACAGGAGAAAATATTCACATTTAAAAGCTGATGCATGACAGAAAGTAGGAAATGTTCACATTTAGAAGCTGAAATATGACAGAAAGTAGAAAATATTCACATTTAGAAGCTGAAATATGACAGGAAGTAGAAAGTATTCACATTTAGAAGCTGACAAATGACAGAACGTAGGAAATGTTCACATTTAGAAGCTGAAAAATGACAGAAAGTAAAAAACATTCACATTTATAAGCTGAAATATGACAGGAAGTAGGAAATGTTCACATTTAGAAGCTGAAATATGACAGGAAGTAGAAAGTATTCACATTTAGAAGCTGACAAATGACAGAACGTAGTAAATGTTCACATTTAGAAGCTGAAATATGACAGAAAGTAGAAAATATTCACATTTAGAAGCTGAAAAATGACAGTAGAAAATGTTCACATTTAGAAGGTCAGAAATCACAGAAAGTAGAAACTGTTCACATTTAGAAGGTCAGAAATCACAGACAGTAGAAAATATTCACATTTAGAAGGTGTCAAATTACAGAAAGTAGAAAATATTTACATTCAGAAGGTCAGAAATCACAGAAAGTTGAAAATATTCACATTTAGAAGGTCAGAAATCACAGACAGTAAAAAATATTCACATTTAGAAGGTCAGAAATCACAGACAGGAGAAAATATTCACATTTAAAAGCTGATGCATGACAGAAAGTAGGAAATGTTCACATTTAGAAGCTGAAATATGACAGGAAGTAGAAAGTATTCACATTTAGAAGCTGACAAATGACGGAACGTAGGAAATGTTCACATTTAGAAGCTGAAACATGACAGAAAGTAGAAAATATTCACATTTAGAAGCTGAAAAATGACAGTAGAAAATGTTCACATTTAGAAGGTCAGAAATCACAGAAAGTAGAAACTGTTCACATTTAGAAGGTCAGAAATCACAGACAGTAGAAAATATTCACATTTAGAAGGTGTCAAATTACAGAAAGTAGAAAATATTAACATTCAGAAGGTCAGAAATCACAGAAAGTAGAAAATATTCACATTTAGAAGCTGACAAATGACAGAAAGTAGAACATATTCACATTTAGAAGCTGACACATGACAGAAAGTAGGAAATGTTCACATTTAGAAGCTCAGAAATGACAGAAAGTAGAAAATATTCACATTTAGAAGCTGTCAAATGACAGAAAGTAGAAAATATTCACATTTAGAAGCTGAAAAATGACAGAAGGTAGAAAGTATTCACATTTAGAAGCTGGGAAATGACAAAATTAAAAAATATTCACATTTAGAAGCTGAAATATGAAATAAAGTAGAAAGTATTCACATTTAGAAGGTGAAATGTGACAGAGAAAAGAAAATATTAACATTTAGAAGCTGAAATATGACAGAAAGTAGAAAATATTCACATTTAGAAGCTAAGAAATCACAGAAGAAAGTCTAAAACATATTCACATTTAGAAGCTGAAATATGACAGAAAGTAAATATTCACATTTAAAGCGACAAATATGACAGAAAGTAGGAAATATTCTGTTAAACTGAAATATGACGGGGAAGTAGAAAATACACATTTAAAGCTGACAAATAGCGGGCAGAAGTAGGAAATATTCACATTTAGAAGCTGAAACATGACAGAAGTAAAAATATTCACATTTAGAAGCTGAAATAAGCATGACAGAAAGTAGAAAATATTCATATTTAGAAGCTGAAAAATGACAGTAGAAAATGTTCACATTTAGAATGTCAGAAATCACAGAAAGTAGAAACTGTTCACATTTAGAAGGTCAGAAATCACAGACAGTAGAAAATATTCACATTTAGAAGGTGTCAAATTACAGAAAGTAGAAAATATTAACATTCAGAAGGTCAGAAATCACAGAAAGTTGAAAATATTCACATTTAGAAGGTCAGAAATCACAGACAGTAAAAAATATTCACATTTAGAAGGTCAGAAATCACAGACAGGAGAAAATATTCACATTTAAAAGCTGAAGCATGGCAGAAAGAAGGAAATGTTCACATTTAGAAGCTGACAAATGACAGAAAGTAGAAAATATTCACATTTAGAAGCTGACACATGACAGAAAGTAGGAAATGTTCACATTTAGAAGGTCAGAAATGACAGAAAGTAGAAAATATTCACATTTAGAAGCTGTCAAATGACAGAAAGTTGAAAATATTCACATTTAGAAGCTGAAAAATGACAGAAGGTAGAAAGTATTCACATTTAGAAGCTGGCAAATGACAAAATTAAAAAATATTCACATTTAGAAGCTTAAATATGAAAGAAAGTAGAAAGTATTCACATTTAGAAGGTGAAATGTGACAGAGAAAAGAAAATATTAACATTTAGAAGCTGAAATATGACAGAAAGTAGAAAATATTCACATTTAGAAGCTGACAAATGACAGAAAGTTGAAAATATTCACATTTAGAAGGTCAGAAATCACAGACAGTAGAAAATTTTCACATTTAGAAGGTGTCAAATTACAGAAAGTAGAAAATATTCACATTCAGAAGGTCAGAAATCACAGAAAGTTGAAAATATTCACATTTAGAAGGTCAGAAATCACAGACAGGAGAAAATATTCACATTTAAAAGCTGATGCATGACAGAAAGTAGGAAATGTTCACATTTAGAAGCTGAAATATGACAGGAAGTAGAAAGTATTCACATTTAGAAGCTGACAAATGACAGAACGTAGGAAATGTTCACGTTTAGAAGCTCAGAAATGACAGAAAGTAGAAAATATTCACATTTAGAAGCTGATATATGACAGAAAGTAGTAAATTTTCACATTTAGAAGCTGAAATATGACAGAAAGTAGGAAATGTTCACATTTAGAAGCTGAAATATGACAGGAAGTAGAAAGTATTCACATTTAGA
>NW_025322015.1:0-6901 GCF_019176455.1 Solea senegalensis | reverse complement strand
AACCATTTTCTTTGCTATTCATTCAGTTGATATTGTCAAACAAAACTGCCCCAACAAGTAGCACTTACTGAAAAAAACACCCAAGTCAATGCTAAAGTTAGGGTAATTGTACAGACTTACAAGAAATGTCAGAGGTTGTGTTATATCATTATGTTATCCAAGAGGATTGCCCTCTGAACTTACACAAATATGACCTCAAAAATCACCAACACTACCCCAACAAATAGCACTTACTGCATTTTAAATTCAAGTCTGTGCTTGTGTAAGGGTAATGCTGGTGATACATATTTGAATTCCTTATTGGATTTCAGGAGAGTTCATTTAGACTGTTTGACTGCAGATCACATCACAACCAAGACAACCCCAAAGAGAAGCACTTATGAAGTCCAGAATCATGAGTGGTTCCATCTGAAGTGGTCTGAGTTGGAACCATTTTATTTGCTATTCATTCAGTTGATATTGACCAACAAAACTGCCCCAACAAGTAGCACTTACTGAAAAAACACTCAAGTCAATGCTAAAGTTAGGGTAATTGTACAGACTTACAAGAAATGTCAGAGGTTGTGTTATATCATTATGTTATCCAAGAGGATTGCCCTCTGAACTTACACAAATATGACCTCAAAAAATCACCAACACTACCCCAACAAATAGCACTTACTGCTTTTTAAATTCAAGTCTGTGCTTGTGTAAGGGTAATGCTGGTGATACATATTTGAATTCCACATTGGATTTCAGGAGAGTTCATTTAGACTGTTTGACTGCAGATCCCATCACAACCAAGACAACCCCAAAGAGAAGCACTTATGAAGTCCAGAATCATGAGTGGTTCCATCTGAAGTGGTCTGAGTTGGAACCATTTTCTTTGCTTTTCATTCAGTTGAGATTGTCCAACAAAACTGCCCCAACAAGTAGCACTTACTGAATAAAACACCCAAGTCAATGCTAAAGTTAGGGTAATTGTACAGACTTACAAGAAATGTCAGAGGTTGTGTTATATCATTATGTTATCCAATATGACCTCAAAAAATCACCAACACTACCCCAACAAATAGCACTTACTGCATTTTAAAATTAAAGTCTGTGCTTGTGTAAGGGTAATGCTGGTGATACATATTCGAATTCCACATTGACGAGGAGAGTTCATTTAGACTGTTTGACTGCAGATCCCATCACAACCAAGACAACCCCAAAGAGAAGCACTTATGAAGTTCAGAATCATATGTTCCATCTGAAGTGGCCCGAGTTGGAAACCATTTTCTTTGCTATTCATTCAGTTGATAACTAACAAAACTGCCCCAACAAGTAGCACTTACTGAAAAACACTCAAGTCAACATAAAAGTTAGGGTAATTGTACAGACTTACAAGAAATGTCAGAGGTTGTGTTATATCATTATGTTATCCAAGAGGATTGCCCTCTGAACTTACACAAATATGACCTCAAAAAATCACCAACACTACCCCAACAAATAGCACTTACTGTATTTTAAATTCAAGTCTGTGCTTGTGTAAGGGTAATGCTGGTGATACATATTTGAATTCCACATTGGATTTCAGGAGAGTTCATTTAGACTGTTTGACTGCAGATCACATCACAACCAAGACAACCCCAAAGAGAAGCACTTATGAAGTCCAGAATCATGAGTGGTTCCATCTGAAGTGATCTGAGTTGGAACCATTTTCTTTGCTATTCATTCAGTTGATATTGTCCAACAAAACTGCCCCAACAATATACAGAAACAAGGCAGCACTGAAATGGGTGACATCAAAATAACTCTACCCATGACTTTTCTTTGGGTCCAGGTGATCTTTTTGTAGCATCTTCTGTGGTGTGTCCAGCTCCAGTGGATTTGCTTCCACAACCATGTAAATCTTATATTGGAGTGTAGCCACTCCCAACATGCTCCGCCTTCTTTTTCATGAAGTTTCAATGGCCTTGATAAATGTTGGTAAAAGAAAGGACCACACCTCCACTAAGAGACAACCATCATCTTCAATTCATGCAGGTCTCTCAGTACTTGATGAGACTCCAATTGCTCATTTGACTGCCTTTCATTCACAGATGGTACAGTTTAATTGCAAATGTATCGCCATCTTGAAACAACACAGTTGCTCTTTCAAAACTAAACATTTCGAAGCAGACCACATGATTGTATGCCTTGTGAATGTAGCCACCGTAGAGAAATAGATCGAATATGGACTTGTTAAAATCAGCAACACGACCCCAACAAATAGCACTTACGGCATTTTAAATTCACGTCAGTGCTTGTGTAAGGGTAATGTTGGTGATGAATATTTGAGCTCCACATTGGATTTTGGGATAGTTCATTCAGAGCTTTCCACTGCAGAACCCATTACAACCAAGACAACCCCAAAGAGAAGCACTTATGAAGTCCAGAATCATGAGTGGTTCCATCTGAAGTGATCCGAGTTGGAAGCTCACAACCATTTTCTCTGCTATTCATTCAGTTGATATTGTCCAACAAAACTGCCCCAACAAGTAGCACTTACTGAAAAAAACACCCAAATCAATGCTAAAGTTAGGGTAATTGTACAGACTTACAAGAAATGTCAGAGGTTGTGTTATATCATTATGTTATCCAATATGACCTCAAAAAATCACCAACACTACCCCAACAAATAGCACTTACTGCATTTTAAAATTAAAGTCTGTGCTTGTGTAAGGGTAATGCTGGTGATACATATTCGAATTCCACATTGGATTCCAGGAGAGTTCATTTAGACTGTTTGACTGCAGATCACATCACAACCAAGACAACCCCAAAGAGAAGCACTTATGAAGTCCAGAATCATGAGTGGTTCCATCTGAAGTGGTCTGAGTTGGAACCATTTTATTTGCTATTCATTCAGTTGATATTGTCCAACAAAACTGCCCCAACAAGTAGCACTTACTGAAAAAAACACCCAAGTCAATGCTAAAGTTAGGGTAATTGTACAGACTTACAAGAAATGTCAGAGGTTGTGTTATATCATTATGTTATCGAACATGACCTCAAAAAATCACCAACACTACCCCAACAAATAGCACTTACTGCATTTTAAATTCAAGTCTGTGCTTGTGTAAGGGTAATGCTGGTGATACATATTTGAATTCCACATTGGATTTCAGGAGAACCATTTTACTTGCTATTCATTCAGTTGATATTGTCCAACAAAACTGCCCCAACAATATACAGAAACAAGGCAGCACTGAAATGGGTGACATCAAAATAACTCTACCCATGACTTTTCTTTGGGTCCAGGTGATCTTTTTGTAGCATCTTCTGTGGTGTGTCCAGCTCCAGTGGATTTGCTTCCACAACCATGCCAATCTTATATTGGAGTGTAGCCACTCCCAACATGCTCCGCCTACTTTTTCATGAAGTTTCAATGGCCTTGATGAATGTTGGAAAAGAAAGGACCACACCTCCACTAAGAGACAACCATCATCTTCAATTCATGCAGGTCTCTTAGTACTTGATGAGACTCCAATTGCTCATTTGACTGCCTTTCATTCACAGATGGTACAGTTTAATTGCAAATGTATCACTATCTTGAAACAACACAGTTGCTCTTTTAAAACTAAACATTTCGAAGCATACCACATGATTGTATGCCTTGTCAATGTAGCCACCGTAGAGAAATAGATCGAATATGGACTTGTTAAAATCAGCAACACGACCCCAACAAATAGCACTTACTGCATTTTAAATTCACGTCAGTGCTTGTGTAAGGGTAATGTTGGTGATGAATATTTGAGCTCCACATTGGATTTTGGGATAGTTCATTCAGAGCTTTCCACTGCAGAACCCATCACAACCAAGACAACCCCAAAGAGAAGCACTTATGAAATCCAGAATCATGAGTGGTTCCATCTGAAGTGATCCGAGTTGGAAGCTCACAACCATTTTCTCTGCTATTCATTCAGTTGATATTGTCCAACAAAACTGCCCCAACAAGTAGCACTTACTGAAAAAAACACCCAAGTCAATGCTAAAGTTAGGGTAATTGTACAGACTTACAAGAAATGTCAGAGGTTATGTTATATCATTATGTTATCCAATATGACCTCAAAAAATCACCAACACTACCCCAACAAATAGCACTTACTGCATTTTAAATTCAAGTCTGTGCTTGTGTAAGGGTAATGCTGGTGATACATATTTGAATTCCACATTGGATTTGAGGAGAGTTCATTTAGACTGTTTGACTGCAGATCCCATCACAACAAAGACAACCCCAAAGAGAAGCACTTATGAAGTCCAGAATCATGAGTGGTTCCATCTGAAGTGGTCTGAGTTGGAACCATTTTCTTTGCTATTCATTCAGTTGATATTGTCCAACAAAACTGCCCCAACAAGTAGCACTTACTGAAAAAAACACTCAAGTCAATGCTAAAGTTAGGGTAATTGTACAGACTTACAAGAAATGTCAGAGGTTGTGTTATATCATTATGTTATCCAAGAGGATTGCCCTCTGAACTTACACAAATATGACCTCAAAAAATCACCAACACTACCCCAACAAATAGCACTTACTGCATTTTAAATTCAAGTCTGTGCTTGTGTAAGGGTAATGCTGGTGATACATATTCGAATTCCACATTGGATTTCAGGAGAGTTCATTTAGACTGTTTGACTGCAGATCACATCACAACCAAGACAACCCCAAAGAGAAGCACTTATGAAGTCCAGAATCATGAGTGGTTCCATCTGAAGTGGTCTGAGTTGGAACCATTTTCTTTGCTATTCATTCAGTTGATATTGTCCAACAAAACTGCCCCAACAATATACAGAAACAAGGCAGCACTGAAATGGGTGACATCAAAATAACTCTACCCATGACTTTTCTTTGGGTCCAGGTGATCTTTTTGTAGCATCTTCTGTGGTGTGTCCAGCTCCAGTGGATTTGCTTCCACAACCATGCCAATCTTATATTGGAGTGTAGCCACTCCCAACATGCTCCGCCTACTTTTTCATGAAGTTTCAATGGCCTTGATAAATGTTGGTAAAAGAAAGGACCACACCTCCACTAAGAGACAACCATCATCTTCAATTCATGCAGGTCTCTTGGTACTTGATGAGACTCCAATTGCTCATTTGACTGCCTTTCATTCACAGATGGTACAGTTTAATTGCAAATGTATCACTATCTTGAAACAACACAGTTGCTCTTTTAAAACTAAACATTTCGAAGCATACCACATGATTGTATGCCTTGTGAATGTAGCCACCGTAGAGAAATAGATAGAATATGGACTTGTTAAAATCACCAACACTACCCCAACAAATAGCACTTACTGCATTTTAAATTCAAGTCTGTGCTTGTGTAAGGGTAATGCTGGTGATACATATTTGAATTCCACATTGGATTTCAGGAGAGTTCATTTAGACTGTTTGACTGCAGATCACATCACAACCAAGACAACCCCAAAGAGAAGCACTTATGAAGTCGAGAATCATGAGTGGTTCCATCTGAAGTGATCTGAGTTGGAACCATTTTCTTTGTTATTCATTCAGTTGATATTGTCCAACAAAACTGCCCCAACAATATACAGAAACAAGGCAGCACTGAAATGGGTGACATCAAAATAACTCTACCCATGACTTTTCTTTGGGTCCAGGTGATCTTTTTGGAGCATCTTCTGTGGTGTGTCCAGCTCCAGTGGATTTGCTTCCACAGCCATGCCAGCTTATATTGGAGTGCTCCCAACATGCTCCGCCTACTTTTCATGAAGTTTCCAATGGCATGATAAATGTTGGTAAAAGAAAGGACCACACCTCCCATAGAGACAACCATCATCTTGGTCATGCAGGTCTCTTAGTATGATGAACTCAATTGCTCATTTGACTGCCTTTCATTCACAGATGGTACAGTTTAATTGCAGATATCGCATCTTGAAGTAACACAGTTGCTCTTTTAAAATAAACATTTCGAAGCATACCATGATTGTATGCCTTGTGAATGTAACCACCGTAGAGAAATAGGGTGAGAATATGGACTTGTTAAAATCAACAACCGACCCCAACAAATGCTTACTTACTGCATTTTAAATTCATGTCAGTGCTTGTGTAAGGGTAATGTTGGTGATGGACTTGAGCTCCACATTGGATTTTAGGATAGTTCATTCAGAGCTTTCCACTGCAGGAGACCCATCACAACCAAGACAACCCCAAAGAGAAGCATATGAAGTCAGAATCCTGAGGTGGTTCCATCTGAAGTCATCGAGTTGAAGCTCACAACCATTTTCTCTGCTATTCATTCCGTTGATATTGTCCAACAAAACTGCCCCAACAAGTAGCACTTACTGAAAAAAACACCCAAGTCAATGCTAAAGTTAGGGTAATTGTACAGACTTACAAGAAATGTCAGAGGTTGTGTTATATCATTATTTTATCCAATATGACCTCAAAAAATCACCAACACTACCCCAACAAATAGCACTTACTGCATTTTAAATTCAAGTCTGTGCTTGTGTAAGGGTAATGCTGGTGATACATATTTGAATTCCACATTGGATTTCAGGAGAGTTCATTTAGACTGTTTGACCGCAGATCACATCACAACCAAGACAACCCCAAAGAGAAGCACTTATGAAGTCCAGAATCATGAGTGGTTCCATCTGAAGTGGTCTGAGTTGGAACCATTTTCTTTGCTATTCATTCAGTTGATATAGTCCAACAAAACTGCCCCAACAAGTAGCACTTACTGAAAAAAACACTCAAGTCAATGCTAAAGTTAGGGTAATTGTACAGACTTACAAGAAATGTCAGAGGTTGTGTTGTATCATTATGTTATCCAAGAGGATTGCTCTCTGAACTTACACAAATATGACCTCAAAAAATCACCAACACTACCCCAACAAATAGCACTTACTGCATTTTAAATTCAAGTCTGTGC
>NW_025322014.1:0-2740 GCF_019176455.1 Solea senegalensis | reverse complement strand
TAATTTTGGATGACTTACTAATATGACATTTTTTTGTTATTTTGGACGACATACTATACTATGACATTTTCCTCTAATTTTGGACAACATACTATACTATGACATTTTTGTCTTATTTTGGACAACATACTATACTATGTAATTTTAGTGTCATTTCGGATGACATACTTATATGACATTTTTTAGTTATTTTGGACGACTTACTATACTATGACATTTTTGTCTCATTTTGTACAGTGTACTATACTGTGTGATTTTTGTGTCATTTTGGAAAACATACTATACTATGACTTTTTAGTGTCATTTAGGATGACATACTATATAATGACATTTTTGTGTGATTTTGGACGACATACTATACTATGACATTTTTGTGTCATTTTGGATGACATACTATACTATGACAATTTTGAGGTTTTTGCACTACATGCTACACTATGACATTTTTGTCTAATGTTGGACAACATACTATACTATGACATTTTTGTGTCATTTTGGACGGCATACTACACTATGACATTTTTGTCTAATTTTGGACAACATACTATACTATGACATTTTTTGGTCATTTTGGACGACATACTATATAATGACATTTTTGTGTCATTTTGGACGACATACTATACTATGACATTTTTGTGTCATTTTGGATGTCATACTATACTATGACAATTTTGAGGTTTTTGCACTACATGCTACACTATGACATTTTTGTCTAATTTTGGACAACATACTATACTATGACATTTTTATGTCATTTTGGACAACATACTATACTATGACATTTTTGTCTAATTTTGTACGGCATACTATACTATGACATTTTTGTCTAATTTGGAACAACATACTATACTGTGTGATTTTTGTGTCATTTTGGACGACATACTATACTATGACATTTTCGTCTAATTTTGGACAACATACTATACAATGACATTTTTGTCTTATTTTGGACAACATACTATACTAGGACATTTTAGTGTCATTTCGGATGACATACTAATATGACATTTTTTAGTTATTTTGGACGACATACTATACTATCACATTTTTGGCTCATTTTGTATGGTGTACTATACTGTGACATTTTTGTGTCATTTTGGACGACATACTATACTATGACATTTTTTGGTCATTTTGGACGACAAACTATACTATGACATTTTTTTGTCATTTTGGACGACATACTATATTATGACATTTTTGTCTAATTTTGTACGGCATACTATACTATGACATTTTTGTCTAATTTGGAACAACACACAATACTGTGTGATTTTTGTGTCATTTTGGACGACATACTATACTATGACATTTTCCTCTAATTTTGGACAACATACTATACTATGACATTTTTGTCTTATTTTGGACAACATACTATACTATGAAATTTTAGTGTCATTTCGGATGACATACTAATATGACATTTTTTAGTTATTTTGGACGACATACTATACTATGACATTTTTGTGTCATTTTGGTTGACATACTATACTATGACAATTTTGAGGTTTTTGCACTACATGCTACACTATGACATTTTTGTCTAATGTTGGACAACATACTATACTATGACATTTTTGTGTCATTTTGGACGACATACTACACTATGACATTTTTGTCTAATTTTGGACAACATACTATACTATGACATTTTTTGGTCATTTTGGACGACATACTATATAATGACATTTTTGTGTCATTTTGGACGACATACTATACTATGACATTTTTGTGTCATTTTGGATGTCATACTATACTATGACAATTTTGAGGTTTTTGCACTACATGCTACACTATGACATTTTTGTCTAATGTTGGACAACATACTATACTATGACATTTTTATGTCATTTTGGATGACATACTATACTATGACATTTTTGTCTAATTTTGGAAAACATACTTTACTATGACATTTTTGTGTAATTTTGGATGACTTACTAATATGACATTTTTTTGTTATTTTGGACGACATACTATACTATGACATTTTCCTCTAATTTTGGACAACATACTATACTATGACATTTTTGTCTTATTTTGGACAACATACTATACTATGAAATTTTAGTGTCATTTCGGATGACATACTAATATGACATTTTGTAGTTATTTTGGACGACATACTATACTATGACATTTTTGTCTCATTTTGTACAGTGTACTATACTGTGTGATTTTTGTGTCATTTTGGACGACATACTATACTATGACATTTTCCTCTAATTTTGGACAACATACTATACTATGACATTTTTGTCTTATATTGGACAACATACTATACTATGACATTTTAGTGTCATTTAGGATGACATACTAATATGACATTTTTTAGTTATTTTAGACGACATACTATACTATGACATTTTTGTATCATTTTGTACGGTGTACTATACTGTGTAATTTTTGTGTCATTTTGGACAACAAACTTTACTATGACATTTTGTCTAATTTTGGACAACATACTATACTATGACATTTTTGTGTCATTTTGGACGACATACTATACTATGACATTTTTGTGTCATTTTGGTTGACATACTATACTATGACATTTTTTGGTCATTTTGGACAACATACTATATAATGACATTTTTGTGTCATTTTGGACGACATACTATACTATGACAATTTTGAGGTTTTTGCACTACATGCTACAATTATGACATTTTTGTCTAACGTTGACAACATACTCATACTATGACATTTTATGTCATTTTGAAAACATACTTTTACT
>NW_025322013.1:0-3141 GCF_019176455.1 Solea senegalensis | reverse complement strand
AGAAATCACAGAAAGTAGAACATATTCACATTTAGAAGCTGACAAATGACAGACAGTAGAAAATATTCACATTTAGAAGCTGAGAAATGATAGACAGTAGAAAATATTCACATTGAGAAGCTGACAAATGACAGAAAGAAGAAAATATTCACATTAAGAAGCACAGATATCACAGAAAGTAGAAATGATTCACATTTAGGAGCTCAGAAATCACAGAAAGTAGAAAAGATTCACATTTAGAACCTGACAAATGACAGAAAGTAGAAAATATTCACATTTAGAAGCTGACAAATGACAGACAGAAAAAATATTCACATTTAGAATCTCAGACATCACAGAAAGTGGAAACAATTCACATTTAGAAGGTGAGAAATCACAGAAAGTAGAAAATATTCACATTTAGAAGCTGAGAAATGATAGACAGTAGAAAATATTCACATTGAGAAGCTGACAAATGACAGAAAGTAGAAAATATTCACATTAAGAAGCACAGATATCACAGAAAGTAGAAATGATTCACATTTAGAAGCTCAGAAATCACAGAAAGTAGAAAAGATTCACATTTAGAACCTGACAAATGAGAGAAAGTAGAAAATATTCACATTAAGAAGCACAGAAATCACAGAAAGTAGAAATGATTCATATTTAGAAGCTCAGAAATCACAGAAAGTAGAAAATATTCACATTTAGAAGCTGACAAATGACAGATAGAAAAAATATTCACATTTAGAATCTCAGAAATCACAGAAAGTAGAACATATTCACATTTAGAAGCTGACAAATGACAGAAAGTAGAACATATTCACAATTAGAAGCTGACAAATGACAGAAAGTAGAAAAAGTTCACATATAACAGCTCAGAAATCACAGAAAGTAGAAACGATTCACATTTAGAAGCTCAGAAATCACAGAAAGTAGAAAATATTGACATTTAGAAGCTCAGAAATCACAGAAAGTAGAAAATATTCACATTTAGAAGTTCAGACATCACAGAAAGTGGAAACAATTCACATTTAAAAGTTCAGTAATCACAGAAAGTAGAAAATATTCACATTTAGAAGCTGAGAAATGATAGACAGTAGAAAATATTCACATTGAGAAGCTGACAAATGACAAAAAGTAGAACATATTTACATTCAGAAGCTGACAAATGACAGAAAGTAGAAAAAGTCCACATATAACAGCTCAGAAATCACAGAAAGTAGAAACGATTCACATTTAGAAGCTCAGAAATCACAAAAGTTAGAAAATATTCATATTTAGAAGATCAGTAATGACAGAAATGAGAACATATTCACATTTAGAAGCTGAGAAATGACAGTAAATAGAAAAGATTCACATTTAGAGGCTCAGAAATCACAGATAGTAGAAAAGATTAACATTTAGAAGCCCAGTAATCACAGAAAGTAGAAAATATTCAAATTTAGAAGCTGAGAAATGACAGAAAGGAGAAAATATTCACATTTAGAAGCTGAGATATCACAGAAAGTAGAAAAGATTCACATTTAGAAATCACAGACAATAAAAAAAAATATTAACATTTAGAAGCTCAGGAATAACAGACAGTAGAAAATATTCACATTGAGGAGCTGACAAATGACAGAAAGTAGAAAATATTCACATTTAGAAGCTCAGAAATCAGAGAAAGTAGAAATGATTCACATTTAGAATCTCAGAAATCACAGAAAGTAGAACATATTCACATTTAGAACCTGACAAATGACAGAAAGTAGAATATATTCACATTTAGAAGCTGACAAATGACAGGCAGAAAAAATTTTCACATTTAGAATCTCAGACATCACAGAAAGTGGAAACAATCCAATTTAGTAGGTGAGAAATCACAGAAAGTTGAAAATATTCACATTTAGAAGCTGAGAAATGATAGACAGTAGAAAATATTCACATTTAGAAGCTCAGAAATCATAGAAAGAAGAAAATATTCGCATTTAGAAGCTCAGACATCACAGAAAGTGGAAAAATTCATATTTAAAAGTTCAGAAATCACAGAAAGTAGAAAATATTCACATTTAGAAGGTGAGAAATGACAGAAAGTAGAAAATATTTACATTGAGAAGCTGATAAATGACAGAAAGTAGATAAAGTCCACATATAACAGCTCAGAAATCACAGAAAGTAGAAACGATTCACATTTAGGAAGCTGAGAAATGATAGACAGTAGAAAATATCTTCACATTGGAGAAGCTGACAAATGACAGAAAGTAGAACATATCTACATTTTAGAAGCTGACAAATGACAGAAAAGTAGAGTCCACATATAACAGCTCAGAAATCACAGAAAGTAGAAACTACCATTTAGAAGCTCAGAAATCACAGAAGTTAGAAAATATTCATATTTAGAAGATCATAATGACAGAAATGAGAACATATCTACATTTAGAAGCTTTCGAGAAATGACAGTAAATATAAAAAGATCACAGAAAGTAGAAAAGATTCACATTTAGAAATCACAGACAATAAAAAAAAATATTAACATTTAGAAGCTCAGGAATAACAGACAGTAGAAAATATTCACATTGAGGAGCTGACAAATGACAGAAAGTAGAAAATATTCACATTTAGAAGCTCAGAAATCAGAGAAAGTAGAAATGATTCACATTTAGAATCTCAGAAATCACAGAAAGTAGAACATATTCACATTTAGAACCTGACAAATGACAGAAAGTAGAATATATTCACATTTAGAAGCTGACAAATGACAGGCAGAAAAAATTTTCACATTTAGAATCTCAGACATCACAGAAAGTGGAAACAATCCAATTTAGTAGGTGAGAAATCACAGAAAGTTGAAAATATTCACATTTAGAAGCTGAGAAATGATAGACAGTAGAAAATATTCACATTTAGAAGCTCAGAAATCATAGAAAGAAGAAAATATTCGCATTTAGAAGCTCAGACATCACAGAAAGTGGAAAAATTCATATTTAAAAGTTCAGAAATCACAGAAAGTAGAAAATATTCACATTTAGAAGGTGAGAAATGACAGAAAGTAGAAAATATTTACATTGAGAAGCTGATAAATGACAGAAAGTAGATAAAGTCCACATATAACAGCTCAGAAATCACAGAAAGTAGAAACGATTCACATTTAGAAGCTCAGAAATCACAGAAGTTAGAAAA
>NW_025322012.1:0-11772 GCF_019176455.1 Solea senegalensis | reverse complement strand
ACATCCAAACACTGAAATCATAGCAAAATCAAACACTGAGGGTACAAGAATATATCTTTTGAGAAGTTGACTCTATTTTGTGTGGTTTATATTTTGGCACAGTAGAAAAATTAAAAAAATGAGAAAAAAGCTTTCTCTCAGCTTAATGCGCACAAAAACAAACACTAATAGTAAACACATCCAAACAGTTAAATCATAGTAAAAAATCACAAAACAGCTTCATCTCAGCTGAATACCCACACAAAAAGACATTCATAGAAAAACACATCGAAACAGTGAAATCATAACTAAATCAAACACTGAGGGTACAGAAGTATATCTTATGAATGTTGACTTTATTGTTGTGGTTTATAATTTGAGACAGTAGAAAATGAACAAAAACACAAAACAGCTTCATCTCAGCTGAATACCCACACAAAAAGACATTCATAGAAAAACACATCCAAACAGTGAAATCATATCAAAATCAAACACTGAGGGTACAAGAATATATCTTTTGAGAAGTTGACTCTATTTTGTGTGGTTTATATTTTGTCACAGTAGAAAAATGAAAAAAATGAGAAAACAGCTTTCTCTCAGCTTAATGCGCACAAAAACAAACACAAATAGAAAAACACATTCAAACGGTGAAATCATAGCTAAATCAAACACTGAGGGTACAGAAGTATATCTTATGAATGTTGACTTTATTGTTGTGGTTTATATTTTGAGACAGTAGAAAATGAACAAAAACCCAAAACAGCTTCATCTCAGCTGAATACCCACACAAAAAGACATTCATAGAAAAACACATCCAAACAGTGAAATCATATCAAAATCAAACACTGAGGGTACAAGAATATATCTTATGAGAAGTTGACTCTATTTTGTGTGGTTTATATTTTGGCACAGTAGAAAAATGAAAAAAATGAGAAAACAGCTTTATCTCAGCTTAATGCGCACAAAAACAAACACTAATAGTAAACACATCCAAACAGTTAAATCATAGTATAATCAAACACTAAGGGGACAGAGGTTTATCTTATGAGATGTTGACTTTATTTGTGTGGTTTATATTTTGGGACGGTAGAAAAATGAACAAAATCAGAAAACAGCTTTATCTCAGCTGAATACCCACACAAACAAACTCTAATAGAAAACACATCCAAAAAGTTAAATCATAGCAAAATAAAACAATGTGGGTACAGAAGAATATCTTATGAGATGTTGACTTTTTTTGTGTTGTTTATATTTTGGGACAGTAGAAAAATGAACAAAATCAGAAAACAGCTTTAACTCAGCTGAATACCCACACAAAAAGACATTCATAGAAAAACACATACAAACAGTGAAATCATAGCTAAATCAAACACTGTGGGTACAGAAGAATATCTCATGAGATGTTGACTTTATTTGTGTGGTTTACATTTTGGCACAGTAGAAAAATGAAAAAAATGAGAAAACAGCTTCATCTCAGCTGAATACCCACACAAAAAGACATTCATAGAAAAACACATCCAAACAGTGAAATCATAGCAAAATCAAACACTGAGGGTACAAGAATATATATTTTGAGAAGTTGACTCTATTTTGTGTGGTTTATATTTTGGCACAGTAGAAAAATGAAAAAAATGAGAAAACAGCTTTCTCTCAGCTTAATGCGCACAAAAACAAACACTAATAGTTAACACATCCAAACAGTTAAATCATAGTAAAATCAAACACCATGGGGACAGAAGTTTATCTTATGAGATGTTGACTTTATTTGTGTGGTTTATATTTTGGGACAGTAGAAAAATGAACAAAATCAGAAAACAGCTTTCTCTAAGCTTAATGCACACAAAAACAAACACTAATAGTAAACACATCCAAAAAGTGAAATCATAGTCAAATTAAACACTGAGGGTACAGCAGTTTATCTTGTGAGATGGTAACTTTATTTGTGCGGTTTATATTTTGAGACAGTAGAAACATTTAAATAATCAGAAAACAGCTTTATCTCAGCTGAATACCCACACGAAAAGACACATATAGAAAAACACATCCAAACAGTGAAATCATAGCAAAATAAAACACTGTGGGTACAGAAGAATATCTTATGAGATGTTGACTTTATTTGTGTGGTTTATATTTTGGCACAGTAGAAAAATGAAAAAAATGAGAAAACAGCTTTATCTCAGCTTAATGCGCACAAAAACAAACACTAATAGTAAACACATCCAAACAGTTAAATCATAGTAAAATCAAACACTAAGGGGACAGAAGTTTATCTTATGAGATGTTGACTTTATTTGTGTGGTTTATATTTTGGGACAGTAGAAAAATGAACAAAATCAGAAAACAGCTTTCTCTCAGCTTAATGCGCACAAAAACAAACACTTATAGTAAACTCATCCAAAAAGTGAAATCATAGTCAAATTAACCACTGAGGGTACAGCAGTTTATCTTGTGAGATGGTAACTTTATTTGTGCGGTTTATATTTTGAGACAGTAGAAACATTTAAAAAATCAGAAAACAGCTTTATCACAGCTGAATACCCACACGAAAAGACACATATAGAAAAACACATCCAAACAGTGAAATCATAGCAAAATCAAACACTGAGGGTACAGAAGTATATCTTATGAATGTTGACTTTATTGTTGTGGTTTATATT
Source organism: Solea senegalensis (assembly GCF_019176455.1). Taxonomy (NCBI): domain Eukaryota; kingdom Metazoa; phylum Chordata; class Actinopteri; order Pleuronectiformes; family Soleidae; genus Solea; species Solea senegalensis. The sequence continues at coordinate 9,136 of NW_025322012.1, read as the reverse complement.
TTGGACAGTAGAAAAATGAACAAAATCAGAAAACAGCTTTAACTCAGCTGAATACCCACACAAAAAGACATTCATAGAAAAACACATCCAAACAGTGAAATCATAGCAAAATCAAACACTGAGGGTACAAGAATATATCTTTTGTGAAGTTGACTCTATTTTGTGTGGTTTATATTTTGGCACAGTAGAAAAATAAAAAAAATGAGAAAACAGCTTTATCTCAGCTTAATGCGCACAAAAACAAACACTAATAGTAAACACATCCAAACAATTAAATCATAGTATAATCAAACACTAAAGGGACAGAGGTTTATCTTATGAGATGTTGACTTTATTTGTGTGGTTTATATTTTGGGACGGTAGAAAAATTAACAAAATCAGAAAACAGCTTTATCTCAGCTGAATACCCACACAAACAAACTCTAATAGAAAACACATCCAAAAAGTTAAATCATAGCAAAATACAACAATGTGGGTACAGAAGAATATCTTATGAGATGTTGACTTTATTTGTGTTGTTTATATTTTGGGACAGTAGAAAAATGAACAAAATCACAAAACAGCTTCATCTCAGCTGAATACCCACACAAAAAGACATTCATAGAAAAACACATCCAAACAGTGAAATCATAGCTAAATCAAACACTGAGGGTACAGAAGTATATCTTATGAATGTTGACTTTATTGTTGTGGTTTATATTTTGAGACAGTAGAAAATTAACAAAATCACAAAACAGCTTCATCTCAGCTGAATACCCACACAAAAAGACATTCATAGAAAAACACATCCAAACAGAGAAATCATAGCAAAATCAAACACTGAGGGTACAAGAATATATCTTTTGAGAAGCAATTTATTTTGTGTGTGGTTTATATTTCGGCACAGTAGAAAATGAAAAAGGAGAAACAGCTTTCTCTCAGCTTAATGCGCACAAAAACAATCACTAATAGTAAACACATCCAAACAGTTAAATCATAGTAAAAAATCACAAAACAGCTTCATCTCAGCTTAATTCCCACACAAAAAGACATTCATAGAAAAACACATCCAAACAGTGAAATCATAGCTAAATCAAACACTGAGGGTACAGAAGTATATCTTATGAATGTTGACTTTATTGTTGTGGTTTATATTTTGAGACAGTAGAAAATGAACAAAAACACAAAACAGCTTCATCTCAGCTGAATACCCACACAAAAAGACATTCATAGAAAAACACATCCAAACAGTGAAATCATAGTAAAATCAAACACTAAGGGGACAAAAATATATCTTTTGAGATGTTGACATATTTGTGTGGTTTAAATTTTGGGACAGTAGAAAAATGAACAAAATCAGAAAACAGCTTTAACTCAGCTGAATACCCACACAAAAAGACATTCATAGAAAAACACATCCAAACAGTGAAATCATAGCTAAATCAAACACTGAGGGTACAGAAGTTTTTCTTATGAGATTTTGACTTTATTGTTGTGGTTTATATTTTGAGACAGTAGAAAATGAACAAAATCACAAAACAGCTTCATCTCAGCTGAATACCCACACAAAAAGACATTCATAGAAAAACACATCCAAACAGTAGATCATAGCTAAATCAAACACTGAGGGTACAGAAGTATATCTTATGAATGTTGACTCTATTTTGTGTGGTTTATATTTTGTCACAGTAGAAAAATGAAAAAAATGAGAAAACAGCTTTCTCTCAGCTTAATGCGCACAAAAACAAACACAAATAGAAAAACACATCCAAACAGTGAAATCATAGCAAATTCAAACACTGAGGGTACAGAAGTTTTTCTTATGAGGTTTTGACTTTATTGTTGTGGTTTATATTTTGAGACAGTAGAAAATGAACAAAATCACAAAACAGCTTCATCTCAGCTGAATACCCACACAAAAAGACATTCATAGAAAAACACATCCAAACAGTGAAATCAAGGCTAAATCAAACACTGAGGGTACAGAAGTATATCTTATGAATGTGGACTTTATTGTTGTGGTTTATATTTTGAGACAGTAGAAAATGAACAAAATCACAAAACAGCTTCATCTCAGCTGAATACCCACACAAAAAGACATTCATAGAAAAACACATCCAAACAGTGAAATCATAGCAAAATCAAACACTGAGGTTACAAGAATATATCTTTTGAGAAGTTGACTCTATTTTGTGTGGTTTATATTTTGGCACAGTAGAAAAATGAAAAAAATGAGAAAACAGCTTTATCTCAGCTTAATGCGCACAAAAACAAACACTAATAGTAAACACATCCAAACAGTTAAATCATAGTAAAATCAAACACTAAGGGGAATAGAGGTTTATCTCATGAGATGTTGACTTTATTTGTGTGGTTTATATTTTGGGACAGTAGTAAAATGAACAAAACCAGAAAACAGCTTTCTCCCAGCTTAATGCGCACAAAAACAAACACTAATAGTAAACACATCCAAACAGTTAAATCATAGTAAAATTAAACACTGAGGGTACAGCAGTTTATCTTGTGAGATGGTAACTTTATTTGTGCGGTTTATATTTTGAGACAGTAGAAACATTTAAAAAATCAGAAAACAGCTTTAACTCAGCTGAATACCCACACAAAAAGACATTCATAGAAAAACACATCCAAACAGTGAAATCATAGCTAAATCAAACACTGAGGGTACAGAAGTTTTTCTTATGAGATTTTGACTTTATTGTTGTGGTTTATATTTTGAGACAGTAGAAAATGAACAAAATTACAAAACAGCTTCATCTCAGCTGAATACCCACACAAAAAGACATTCATAGAAAAACACATCCAAACACTGAAATCATAGCAAAATCAAACACTGAGGGTACAAGAATATATCTTTTGAGAAGTTGACTCTATTTTGTGTGGTTTATATTTTGGCACAGTAGAAAAATTAAAAAAATGAGAAAACAGCTTTCTCTCAGCTTAATGCGCACAAAAACAAACACTAATAGTAAACACATCCAAACAGTTAAATCATAGTAAAAAATCACAAAACAGCTTCATCTCAGCTGAATACCCACACAAAAAGACATTCATAGAAAAACACATCGAAACAGTGAAATCATAACTAAATCAAACACTGAGGGTACAGAAGTATATCTTATGAATGTTGACTTTATTGTTGTGGTTTATAATTTGAGACAGTAGAAAATGAACAAAAACACAAAACAGCTTCATCTCAGCTGAATACCCACACAAAAAGACATTCATAGAAAAACACATCCAAACAGTGAAATCATAGCAAAATCAAACACTGAGGGTACAAGAATATATCTTTTGAGAAGTTGACTGTATTTTGTGTGGTTTATATTTTGTCACAGTAGAAAAATGAAAAAAATGAGAAAACAGCTTTCTCTCAGCTTAATGCGCACAAAAACAAAAACAAATAGAAAAACACATTCAAACGGTGAAATCATAGCTAAATCAAACACTGAGGGTACAGCAGTATATCTTATGAATGTTGACTTTATTGTTGTGGTTTATATTTTGAGACAGTAGAAAATGAACAAAAACACAAAACAGCTTCATCTCAGCTGAATACCCACACAAAAAGACATTCATAGAAAAACACATCCAAACAGTGAAATCATAGCAAAATCAAACACTGAGGGTACAAGAATATATCTTTTGAGAAGTTGACTCTATTTTGTGTGGTTTATATTTTGGCACAGTAGAAAAATGAACAAAATCAGAAAACAGCTTTCTCTCAGCTTAATGCGCACAAAAACAAACTCTAATAGAAAACACATCCAAAAAGTTAAATCATAGCAAAATCAAACACTAAGGGGACAGAGGTTTATCTTATGAGATGTAGACTTTATTTGTGTGGTTTATATTTTGGGACGGTAGAAAAATGAACAAAATCAGAAAACAGCTTTATCTCAGCTGAATACCCACACAAACAAACTCTAATAGAAAACACATCCAAAAAGTTAAATCATAGCAAAATAAAACAATGTGGGTACAGAAGAATATCTTATGAGATGTTGACTTTTTTTGTGTTGTTTATATTTTGGGACAGTAGAAAAATGAACAAAATCAGAAAACAGCTTTAACTCAGCTGAATACCCACACAAAAAGACATTCATAGAAAAACACATACAAACAGTGAAATCATAGCTAAATCAAACACTGTGGGTACAGAAGAATATCTCATGAGATGTTGACTTTATTTGTGTGGTTTACATTTTGGCACAGTAGAAAAATGAAAAAAATGAGAAAACAGCTTCATCTCAGCTGAATACCCACACAAAAAGACATTCATAGAAAAACACATCCAAACAGTGAAATCATAGCAAAATCAAACACTGAGGGTACAAGAATATATATTTTGAGAAGTTGACTCTATTTTGTGTGGTTTATATTTTGTCACAGTAGAAAAATGAAAAAAATGAGAAAACAGCTCTATCTCAGCTTAATGCGCACAAAAACAAACACTAATAGTAAACACATCCAAAAAGTGAAATCATAGCAAATTCAAACACTGAGTGTACAAAAATATATCTTTTGAGATGTTGACTCTATTTTGTGTGGTTTATATTTTGGCACAGTAGAAAAATGAAAAAAATGAGAAAACAGCTTTCTCTCAGCTTAATGCGCACAAAAACAAACACTAATAGTAAACACATCCAAACAGTTAAATCATAGTAAAATTAAACACTGAGGGTACAGCAGTTTATCTTGTGAGATGGTAACTTTATTTGTGCGGTTTATATTTTGAGACAGTAGAAACATTTAAAAAATCAGAAAACAGCTTTATCTCAGCTGAATACCCACACGAAAAGACACATATAGAAAAACACATCCAAACAGTGAAATCATAGCAAAATCAAACACTGAGGGTACAGAAGTTTATCTTATGAGATGTTGACTTTATTTGTGTGGTTTATATTTTGGCACAGTAGAAAAATGAAAAAAATGAGAAAACAGCTTCATCTCAGCTTAATGCGCACAAAAACAAACACAAATAGAAAAACACATCCAAACAGTGAAATCATAGCTAAATCAAACACTGAGGGTACAAGTTTTCTTACTGAGATTTGACTTGTTGTGGTTTATATTTTGAGACAGTAGAAAATAACAAAATCACAGAAACAACTTCATCTCAGCTGGTGCCCACACAAAAGACATTCATAGAAAAAGCCACATCCAAACGGTGAAATCATAGCAAAATCAAACACTGGGGGTACAAGAATATATCTTTTGAGAAGTTGACTCTATTTTGTGTGGTTTATATTTTGGCACAGTAGAAAAATGAAAAAAATGAGAAAACAGCTTTCTCTCAGCTTAATGCGCACAAAAACAAACACTAATAGTAAACACATCCAAACAGTTAAATCATAGTAAAAAATCACAAAACAGCTTCATCTCAGCTTAATACCCACACAAAAAGACATTCATAGAAAAACACATCCAAACAGTGAAATCATAGCTAAATCAAACACTGAGGGTACAGAAGTTTATCTTATGAGATTTTGACTTTATTGTTGTGATTTATATTTTGAGACAGAAGAAAAATTAAAAAAAATCAGAAAACAGCTTTATCTCAGCTGAATACCCACACGAAAATACACATATAGAATAACACATCCAAACATTGAAATCATAGCAAAATCAAACACCGAGGGTACAAGAATATATCCTTTGAGAAGTTGACTCTATTTTGCGTGGTTAAACACATCCAAACAGTTAAATCACAGTAAAAAATCACAAAACAGCTTCATCTCAGCTTAATACCCACACAAAAAGACATTCATAGAAAAACACATCCAAACAGTGAAATCATAGCTAAATCAAACACTGAGGGTACAGAAGTATCTTATGAATGTTGACTTTGTTGTAGCTTATTTTTGAGACAGTAGAAAATGAACAAAATCACAAAACAGCTTCATCTCAGCTGAATACCCACACAAAAAGACATTCATAGAAAAACACATCCAAACAGTGAAATCATAGCAAAATCAAACACTGAGGGTACAAGAATATATCTTTTGAGAAGTTGACTCTATTTTGTGTGGTTTATATTTTGTCACAGTAGAAAAATGAAAAAAATGAGAAAACAGCTTTCTCTGAGCTTAATGCGCACAAAAACAAACACAAATAGAAAAACACATCCAAACAGTGAAATCATAGCAAATTCAAACACTGAGGGTACAGAAGTTTTTCTTATGAGGTTTTGACTTTATTGTTGTGGTTTATATTTTGAGACAGTAGAAAATGAACAAAATCACAAAACAGCTTCATCTCAGCTGAATACCCACACAAAAAGACATTCATAGAAAAACACATCCAAACAGTGAAATCAACGCTAAATCAAACACTGAGGGTACAGAAGTATATCTTATGAATGTTGACTTTATTGTTGTGGTTTATATTTTGAGACAGTAGAAAATGAACAAAATCACAAAACAGCTTCATCTCAGCTGAATACCCACACAAAAAGACATTCATAGAAAAACACATCCAAACAGAGAAATCATAGCAAAATCAAACACTGAGGGTACAAGAATATATCTTTTGAGAAGTTGACTCTATTTTGTGTGGTTTATATTTTGTCACAGTAGAAAAATGAAATAAATGAGAAAACAGCTTTCTCTCAGCTTAATGCGCACAAAAACAAACACAAATAGAAAAAACACATCCAAACAGTGAAATCATAACAAATTCAAACACTGAGGGTACAGAAGTTTTTCTTATGAGATTTTGACTTTATTGTTGTGGTTTATATTTTGAGACAGTAGAAAATGAACAAAATCACAAAACAGCTTCATCTCAGCTGAATACCCACACAAAAAGACATTCATAGAAAAACACATCCAAACAGTGAAATCATAGCAAAATCAAACACTGAGGGTACAAGAATATATCTTTTGAGAAGTTGACTCTATTTTGTGTGGTTTATATTTTTGGCACAGTAGAAAAATGAAAAAAATGAGAAAACAGCTTTCTCTCAGCTTAATGCGCACAAAAACAAACACTAATAGTAAACACATCCAAACAGTTAAATCATAGTAAAATCAAACACTAAGGGGACAGAGGTTTATCTCATGAGATGTTGACTTTATTTGTGTGGTTTATATTTTGGGACAGTAGTAAAATGAACAAAATCAGAAAACAGCTTTCTCTCAGCTTAATGCGCACAAAAACAAACACTAATAGTAAACACATCCAAACAGTGAAATCATAGCAAAATCAAACACTGAGGGTACAAGAATATATCTTTTGAGAAGTTGACTCTATTTTGTGTGGTTTATATTTTTGGCACAGTAGAAAAATGAAAAAAATGAGAAAACAGCTTTCTCTCAGCTTAATGCGCACAAAAACAAACACTAATAGTAAACACATCCAAACAGTTAAATCATAGTAAAAAATCAAAAAAAAAACTTCATCTCAGCTGAATACCCACACAAAAAGACATTCATAGAAAAACACATCCAAACAGTGAAATCATAGCAAAATCAAACACTGAGGGTACAAAAATACATCTTTTGAGAAGTTGACTCTATTTTGTGTGGTTTATATTTTGGCACAGTAGAAAAATGAAAAAAATGAGAAAACAGCTTTATCTCAGCTTAATGCGCACAAAAACAAACACTAATAGTAAACACATCCAAACAGTTAAATCATAGTAAAATCAAACACTAAGGGGAATAGAGGTTTATCTCATGAGATGTTGACTTTATTTGTGTGGTTTATATTTTGGGACAGTAGTAAAATGAACAAAATCACAAAACAGCTTCATCTCAGCTGAATACCCACACAAAAAGACATTCATAGAAAAACACATCCAAACAGTGAAATCATAGCTAAATCAAACACTGAGGGTACAGAAGTATATCTTATGAATGTTGACTTTATTGTTGTGGTTTATATTTTGAGACAGTAGAAAATGAACAAAATCACAAAACAGCTTCATCTCAGCTGAATACCCACACAAAAAGACATTCATAGAAAAACACATCCAAACAGTGAAATCATAGCAAAATCAAACACTGAGGGTACAAGAATATATCTTTTGAGAAGTTGACTCTTTTTTGTGTGGTTTATATTTTGGCACAGTAGAAAAATGAAAAAAATGAGAAAACAGCTTTCTCTCAGCTTAATGCGCACAAAAACAAACACTAATAGTAAACACATCCAAACAGTTAAATCATAGTAAAATCAAACACTAAGGGGAATAGAGGTTTATCTCATGAGATGTTGACTTTATTTGTGTGGTTTATATTTTGGGACAGTAGTAAAATGAACAAAACCAGAAAACAGCTTTCTCCCAGCTTAATGCGCACAAAAACAAACACTAATAGTAAACACATCCAAACAGTTAAATCATAGTAAAATTTAACACTGAGGGTACAGCAGTTTATCTTGTGAGATGGTAACTTTATTTGTGCGGTTTATATTTTGAGACAGTAGAAACATTTAAAAAATCAGAAAACAGCTTTAACTCAGCTGAATACCCACACAAAAAGACATTCATAGAAAAACACATCCAAACAGTGAAATCATAGCTAAATCAAACACTGAGGGTACAGAAGTTTTCCTTATGAGATTTTGACTTTATTGTTGTGGTTTATATTTTGAGACAGTAGAAAATGAACAAAATCACAAAACAGCTTCATCTCAGCTGAATACCCACACAAAAAGACATTCATAGAAAAACACATCCAAACAGTGAAATCATAGCAAAATCAAACACTGAGGGTACAAGAATTTATCTTTTGAGAAGTTGACTCTATTTTGTGTGGTTTATATTTTGGCACAGTAGAAAAATGAAAAAAATGATAAAACAGCTTTCTCTCAGCTTAATGCGCACAAAAAGAAACACTAATAGTAAACACATCCAAACAGTTAAATCATAGTAAAAAATCACAAAACAGCTTCATCTCAGCTGAATACCCACACAAAAAGACATTCATAGAAAAACACATCGAAACAGTGAAATCATAACTAAATCAAACACTGAGGGTACAGAAGTATATCTTATGAATGTTGACTTTATTGTTGTGGTTTATAATTTGAGACAGTAGAAAATGAACAAAAACACAAAACAGCTTCATCTCAGCTGAATACCCACACAAAAAGCCATTCATAGAAAAACACATCCAAACAGTGAAATCATAGC
>NW_025322011.1:0-2386 GCF_019176455.1 Solea senegalensis | reverse complement strand
TGAGAAATCACAGAAAGCAGAAGAGATTCACATTTAGAAGGTGAGAAATCACAGAAAGTAGAAAATATTCACATTTAGAAGGTAAGAAATCACAGAAAGTAGAAAATATTCACATTTAGAAGGTGAGAAATCACAGAAAGTAGAAAATATTCACATTTAGAAGGTGAGAAATCACAGAAAGTAGAAAATATTCACATTTAGAAGGTGAGAAATCACAGAAAGTAGACAATATTCACATTTAGAAGGTGAGAAATCACAGAAAGTAGAACATATTCCGATTTAATACGATGGAAAATGACAGAAAGTAGAAAATATTCACATTTAGAAGGTGAGAAATCACAGAAAGTAGAAGATATTCACATTTAGAAGGTGAGAAATCACAGAAAGTAGAAGATATTCACATTTAGAAGGTGAGAAATCACAGAAAGTAGAAGATATTCACATTTAGAAGGTGAGAAATCACAGAAAGTAGAAAATATTCCCATTTAATACGTTGAAAAATGACAGAAAGTAGAACATGTTCACATTTAGAAGCTGACAAATGACAGAGAGTAGAACACGTTGACACTGAAGAAGCTGAAATGACTTTTTTCCCCCACGTTCCCCGGCCCCCGTGGCCCCCGGGTCACCAAGTGGGACTCTGGTGCTCAGCAGCAGCCAGGGGGCAGCGCTGACTCTCTGCCCCAGGACGAGCGCCTGTTTTCGTGCGAGTCAGGGGGCCCATTTCGACGGACTGTGCCTCGGTCATTTTGTTCACCTTTTTGAATAAAAACAAAGTCTGTGTTCTGCTCCTCCTCCTCCTCCTCCTCCTCCTCCGTGCCCCTGCTCACCAAGTGGGACTTTGTCAGTATTTTGCCCCGGCCTGAGCTCCCGCTCTGGGCCACGGCCACTGCTCCCAGGGCCCCATGCTTCTCTGGCGCTCTGCTTCCTTCTCACCCAGGGCGGAGCGCGCCGGCTCTCTGACCCCCCCCCAGCCTGAGCTCCTCACCCCGGGCCCCTGTCACAGGGCTCTGGGACCCAGCACTTTTGCCAAAACGCACAGTCAATGCACAATTAAGCCCACGCCAGTGGGCTTAGCTCCGCACTTGTTTGACCATTCCGCCCGGCTTGAAATGCTTCCGTGCCCCTGGTCACCAAGACGCCCTCGCGCCCCTGGTATTGAGAAGGTGAGAAATCACAGAAAGTAGAAAATATTCCCATTTAGAAGGTGAGAAATCACAGAAAGTAGAAAATATTCACATTTAGAAGGTGAGAAATCAAAGAAAGTAGAAAACATTCACATTTAGAAGGTGAAAAATCATAAAAAGTAGAAAATATTCACATATAGAAGGTCAGAAATCACAGAAAGTAGAAAATATTCACATTTAGAAGGTGAGAAATCACAGAAAGTAGACAATATTCACATTTAGAAGCTGAAAAATCATAGAAAGTAGAAAATATTCACATATAGAAGGTCAGAAATCAAAGAAAGTAGAAAACATTCACATTTAGAAGGTGATAAATCACAAAAAGTAGAAAATATTCACATTTAGAAGGTGAGAAATCACAGAAAGTAGAAAATATTCCCATTTAGAAGGTGAGAAATCACAGAAAGTAGAAAATATTCACATATAGAAGGTCAGAAATCAAAGAAAGTAGAAAACATTCACATTTAGAAGGTGAAATCACAGAAAGTAGAGAATATTCACATTTAGAAGCTGAAAAATCACAGAAAGTAGAAAATATTCCCATTTAGAAGGTTAGAAAGCACAGAAAGTAGAGAATATTCCCATTTAATACGATGAAAAATGATAGAAAGTAGAAAATATTCACATTGAGAAGGTCAGAAATCACAGAAAGTAGAAAATATTCACATTTAGAAGGTGAGAAATCACAGAAAGTAGAAAATATTCACATTTAGAAGGTGAGAAATCACAGAAAGTAGAGAATATTCCCATTTAGAAGGTGAGAAATCACAGAAAGTAGAGAATATTCACATTTAGAAGGTAAGAAATGACAGAAAGTAGAAAATATTCACATTGAGAAGGTCAGAAATCACAGAAAGTAGAAAATATTCACATTTAGAAGGTCAGAAATCACAGAAAGTAGAAAATATTCCCATTTAGAAGGTGAGAAATCACAGAAAGTAGAGAATATTCACATTTAGAAGGTGAGAAATCACAGAAAGTTGAAAATATTCACATTTAGAAGGTGAGAAATCACAGAAAGTAGAAAATATTCACATTTAGAAGGTGAGAAATCACAGAAAGTAGAGAATATTCACATTTAGAAGGTGAGAAAACACAGAAAGTAGAGAATATTCCCATTTAATACGATGAAAAATAATAGAAAGTAGAAAATATTCACATTAAGAAGGTCAGAAATCACAGAAAGTAGAAAATATTCA
>NW_025322010.1:0-3175 GCF_019176455.1 Solea senegalensis | reverse complement strand
TAAATTTGAATATTATCTACTTTCTGTCATATTTCAGCTTCTAAATGTGAATATTTTCAACTTTCTGTGATTTCTGACCTTCTGAATGTTAATATTTTCTACTTTCTGTAATTTGACACCTTCTAAATGTGAATATTTTCTACTGTCTGTGATTTCTGACCTTCTAAATGTGAACATTTTCTACTTTCTGTGATTTCTGACCTTCTAAATGTGAACAGTTTCTACTTTCTGTCATTTCTGAGCTTCTAAATGTGAACATTTCCTACGTTCTGTCATTTGTCAGCTTCTAAATGTGAATACTTTCTACTTCCTGTCATATTTCAGCTTCTAAATGTGAACATTTCCTACTTCCTGTCATATTTCAGCTTATAAATGTGAATGTTTTTTACTTTCTGTCATGTTTCAGCTTCTAAATGTGAACATTTCCTACGTTCTGTCATTTGTCAGCTTCTAAATGTGAATACTTTCTACTTCCTGTCATATTTCAGCTTCTAAATGTGAATATTTTCTACTTTCTGTCATATTTCAGCTTCTAAATGTGAACATTTCCTACTTTCTGTCATGCATCAGCTTTTAAATGTGAATATTTTCTCCTGTCTGTGATTTCTGACCTTCTAAATGGGAATATTTTCAACTTTCTGTAATTTGACACCTTCTTAATGTGAATATTTTCTACTGTCTGTGATTTCTGACCTTCTAAATGTGAACATTTTCTACTTTCTGTGATTTCTGACCTTCTAAATGTTAACATTTTCTACTGTCATTTTTCAGCTTCTAAATGTGAATATTTTCTACTTTCTGTGATTTCTGAGCTTCTAAATGTGAATATTTTCTACTTTCTGTCATGTTTCAGCTTCTAAATGTGAATATGTTCTACTTTCTGTCATTTCTGAGCTTTTAAATGTGAATATTTTTTACTTTCTGTCATATTTCAGCTTCTAAATGTGAATATGTTTTACTTTCTGTCATTTGTCATTTTCTAAATGTGAACATTTTCTTCTTTCTGTGATTTCTGACCTTCTAAATGTGAACAGTTTCTACTTTCTGTGATTTCTGACCTTCTAAATGTGAACATTTTCTACTGTCATTTTTCAGCTTCTAAATATGAATATTTTCTACTTTCTGTCATATTTCAGCTTCTAAATGTGAATATTTTTTACTTTCTGTGATTTCTCTTGACCTTCTAAATGCGTCAATATTTAACTTCTTTCTGGATTTCTGACCTCTGAATGTGAATATGTTCTACTCTCTGTCATTTGTCACATCTAAATGTGAATATTTTTTACTTTCTGTCATTTTTCAGCTTCTAAATGTGAATATGTTTTACTTTCTGTCATTTGTCATTTTCTAAATGTGAACATTTTCTTCTTTCTGTGATTTCTGACCTTCTAAATGTGAACAGTTTCTACTTTCTGTGATTTCTGACCTTCTAAATGTGAACATTTTCTACTGTCATTTTTCAGCTTCTAAATGTGAATATTTTCTACTTTCTGTGATTTCTGAGCTTCTAAATGTGAATATTTCCTACTGTCTGTGATTTCTGACCTTCTAAATGTCAATATTTTCAACTTTCTGTGATTTCTGACCTTCTGAATGTGAATATTTTCTACTTTCTGTCATTTGTCAGCTTCTAAATGTGAATATTTTCTACTTTCTGTCATATTTCAGCTTCTAAATGTGAATATGTTTTACTTTCTGTCATGTTTCAGCTTATAAATGTGAATATTTTCTACTTTCTTTCATATTTCAGCTTCTTAATGTGAATATTTTTTAATTTTGTCATTTCCCAGCTTCTAAATGTGAATACTTTCTACCTTCTGTCATTTTTCAGCTTCTAAATGTGAATATTTTCAACTTTCTGTAATTTGACACCTTCTAAATGTGAATATTTTCTACTTTCTGTCATTTCTGAGCTTCTTAATGTGAACATTTCCTACTTTCTGTCATGTGTCAGCTTCTAAATGTGAATATGTTCTACTTTCTGTCATTTGTCAGCTTCTAAATGTGAATATTTTCTACTTTCTGTGATTTCTGACCTTCTGAATGTGAATATTTTCTACTTTCTGTGATTTGACACCTTCTAAATGTGAATATTTTCTACTGTCTGTGATTTCTGACCAACTAAATGTGAATATTTTCAACTTTCTGTGATTTCTGACCTTCTAACAGAACATTTTCACTGTCATTTTTTCAGCTTCTAAATGTGAATATTTTTCTACTTTCTGTCATGTTTTCAGCTTAAATGTGAATATTTTACTTGCCTGGCCATTTGCTGCTTCTAAATGTGAATACTTTCTACTTGTCATATTTCAGCTTCTAAATGTGAATATTTCCTACTTTCTGTCATATATTTCAGCTTCTAAATGTGAATATTCTTTCTACTTTCTGTCATTTCTCTGAGCTTCTAAATGTGAACATTTCACGCTCTGTCATTTGTCATTTCTAAATGTGAATACTTTCTACTTCCTGTCATATTTCTCTCAGCTTCTAAATGTGAATATTTCTACTTTCTCTGTCATATTTCAGCTTCTAAATGTGAATATTTCCCTACTTCTGTCATGCATCAGCTTTAAATTTGAATATTTTCTCCTGGTTCAGATTTTCTGACCTTCTAAATGTGAACATTTTCTACTTTCTGTGATTTCTGACCTTCTAAATGTTAACATTTTCACTGTCATTTTTCAGCTTCTAAATGTGAATATTTTCTAATTTCTCTTTTTGATTTCTGAGCTTCTAAATGTGAATATTTTCTACTTTCTGTCATGTTTCAGCTTCTAAATGTGAATATTTTCTACTTTCTGTCATTTCTGAGCTTTTAAATGTGAATATTTTTTTACTTTCTGTCATATTTCATCTTCTAAATGTGAATATGTTTTACTTTCTGTCATTTGTCATTTTCTAAATGTGAACATTTTCTTCTTTCTGTGATTTCTGACCTTCTAAATGTGAACAGTTTCTACTTTCTGTGATTTCTGACCTTCTAAATGTGAACATTTTCTACTGTCATTTTTCAGCTTCTAAATGTGAATATTTTCTACTTTCTGTCATGTTTCAGCTTCTAAATGTGAATATTTTTTACTTTCTGTCATGTTTCAGCTTCGAAATGTGAACATTTCCTACGTTCCGTCATTTGTCAGCTTCTAAATGTGAATACTTTCTACTTCCTGTCATATTT
>NW_025322009.1:0-3864 GCF_019176455.1 Solea senegalensis | reverse complement strand
GGACATTAGAAGAATGAAAAAATCAGAAAACAGCCATATCCCCAATGCACACAAACAGAGACAAATAGAAAAACACATCCAAACAGTGAAATCATTGCAAAGTCAAAACACTGAGGGTACAGAAGTATATCTTATAAGATTTCAACTTTATTTGTGAGGTTTATGTTATGTGACAGTGAAAATGAAAAATATCAGAAAAATCCTTATCTCAGCTGAATGCACTAAAACAGATACAGATAGAAAAACACAAATCAACAGTGAAATTCCTTTGCAAAATCAAACACTGAGGGGACAGAAGTATATCTTATAAGATTTCAACTTTATTTGTGAGGTTTATGTTATGGGACATTAGAAGAATGAAAAATCAGAAAACAGATAAAACACATCCTAACAGTGAAATGCAAAATCAAACACTGAGGGTATATAACTATATCTTATAAGATTTTAACTTATTTGTGAGGTTTATGTTATGGGACAGTAGAAGAATGAAAAAAAAACAGGAAAATCCTTATCTCAGCTGAATGTGCACAAAAACAGATACAGATAGAAAAACACATGCAAACAGTGAAATCATTGCAAAATCAAACACTGAAGGTATATAACTATATCTCATAAGATTTTAACTTTATTTGTGAGGTTTATTTTATGGGACAGTAGAAAATCGAAAAAAATGAGAAAACAGCCGTATCCCTGCTGAATGTGCACAAAAACAGAGACAAATAGAAAAACACATCCAAACAGTGAAATCATTGCAAAGTCAAACACTGAGGGTACAGAAGTATATCTTATAAGATTTCAACTTTATTTGTGAGGTTTATGTTATGTGACAGTGGAAAAATGAAAAATATCAGAAAAATCCTTATCTCAGCTGAATGTGCACTAAAACAGATACAGATAGAAAAACACAACCTAACAGTGAAATCTTTGCAAAATCAAACACTGAGGGTATATAACTATATCTTATAAGATTTTAACTTTATTTGTGAGGTTTATGTTATGGGACATTAGAAGAATGAAAAACTCAGAAAACAACCGTATAAAAACACATCCGAACAGTGAAATCTTTGCAAAATCATAGACTGAGGGTACAGAAGTATATCTTATAAGATTTCAACTTTATTTGTGAGGTTTATGTCATGGGACAGTAGAAAAATGAAAAATATCAGAAAAATACTTATGTCAGCTGAATGTGCACAAAAACAGACGCAGATAGAAAAACACATGCAAACAGTGAAATTATTGCAAAATCAAAACAAGCTGTATATAACCATATAACTCATCGATTTTAACTTTTTGTGAGGTTTATGCTATGGGATAGCAGGAAATTGGAAAATCAGAAACAGAACCTCAGCTGAATGTGCAATGGAAAAACAGACACAAAATGGAAAACACATTTAAAACAGGGAACACAGTAAAATCAAACACTGAGGGTATATAACTATATCTTATAGATTTTAACTTTATTTGTGAGGTTTTTTGTTATGGGACAGTAGAAAATTGAAAAAAAATGAGAAAACAGCCCTATCCCTGCTGAATGTGCACAAAAAAAAACACAAATAGAAAAACACATCCAAACGGTGAAATCATTGCAAAATCAAACACTGAGTGTACAGAAGTATATCTTATAAGATTTTAACTTTATTTGTGAGGTTTATGTTATGGGACAGTAGAAAAATATCCAAAAAATCCTTATCTCAGCTGAATGTGCACAAAAACAGACACAAATAGAAAAACACATCCGAACAGTGAACATTGCAAAATCAAAACACTGAAGGTATATAACTATCTCATAAGATTTTAACTTTATTTGTGGGTTTATGTTATGGGACATTAGAAGAATGAAAAAAAATCAGAAAACAGTCAAGATCCCTGCTGAATGTGCACAAAAACAGTACAACAGAAAAACACATGCAAACAGTGAAATCATTGCAAAATCAAACACTGAAGGTATATAACTATATCTCATAAGATTTTAACTTTATTTTTGAGGTTTATGTTATGGGACAGTGGAAAAATTAAAGATATCAGAAAAATCCTTATCTCAGCTGAATGTGCACAAAAACAGACACAGATAGAAAAAGACATGCAAACAGTGAAATCTTTGCAAAATCAAAGACTGAGGGTATATAACTATATCTTATAAGATTTTAACTTTATTTGTGAGGTTTATGTTATGGGACATTAGAAGAATGAAAAAAAATCAGAAAACAGCCATATCCCTGCTGAATGCACACAAAAACAGAGACAAAACACATCCAAACAGTGAAATCATTGCAAAGTCAAACACTGAGGGTACAGAAGTATATCTTATAAGATTTCAACTTTATTTGTTAGGTTTATGTTATGTGACAGTGGAAAAATGAAAAATATCAGAAAAATCCTTATCTCAGCTGAATGTGCACTAAAACAGATACAGATAGAAAAACACAACCTAACAGTGAAATCTTTGCAAAATCAAACACTGAGGGGACAGAAGTATATCTTATAAGATTTCAACTTTATTTGTTAGGTTTATGTTATGTGACAGTGGAAAAATGAAAAATATCAGAAAAATCCTTATCTCAGCTGATTGTGCACAAAAACAGATACAGATAGAAAAACACATGCAAACAGTGAAATCATTGCAAAATCAAACACTGAAGGTATATAACTATATCTCATAAGATTTTAACTTTATTTGTGAGGTTTATTTTATGGGACAGTAGAAAATCTAAAAAAAATGAGAAAACAGCCGTATCCCTGCTGAATGTGCACAAAAACAGAGACAAATAGAAAAACACATCCAAACAGTGAAATCATTGCAAAGTCAAACACTGAGGGTACAGAAGTATATCTTATAAGATTTCAACTTTATTTGTGAGGTTTATGTTATGTGACAGTGGAAAAATGAAAAATATCAGAAAAATCCTTATCTCAGCTTTTCGAATGCACTAAAACAGATACAGATAGAAAACATAACCGAACAGTGAAATCTTTGCAAATCAAACACCGAGGGTATATAACTAGCGGTCTATGGGGTATTTTAAACCTTTATTTGTGAGGTTTATGTTATGGGACATTAGAAGAATGAAAAAATCAGAAAACAACTGCATAAAAACACATCCTAACAGTGAAATCTTTGCAAAAATCATAGACTGAGGGCAAGTATATCTTATAAGATTTCAACTTTATTTGTGAGGTTTATGTTATGGGACAGTAGAAAATGAAAAATATCAGAAAAATCCTTATCTCAGCTGAATGTGCACAAAACAGATACAGATAGAAAACACATGCAAACAGTGGAAATTATTGCAAAATCAAACACTGAAGGTACAGAAGTATATCTTATAAGATTTTAACTTTATTTGTGAGGTTTATGTTATGGGACAGTAGAAAATCGAAAAAAAAAGAGAAAACAGCCGTATCCCTGCTGAATGTGCACAAAAACAGACACAAATAGAAAAACACATCCGAACAGTGAAATCTTTGCAAAATCAAACACTGAGGGTATATAACTATATCTTATGAGATTTTAACTTATTTGTGAGGTTTATGTTATGGGACAGTGGAAAAATGAAAAATATCAGAAAAATCCTTATCTCAGCTGATTGTGCACAAAAACAGATACAGATAGAAAAACACATGCAAACAGTGAAATCTTTGCAAAATCAAAGACTGAGGGTATATAACTATATCTTATAAGATTTTAACTTTATTTGTGAGGTTTATGTTATGGGACTTTAGAAGAATGAAAAAAAAATCAGAAAACAGCCATATCCCTCCTGAATGCACACAAAAACAGAGACAAATAGAAAAACACATCCAAACAGTGAAATCATTGCAAAGTCAAACACTGAGGGGACAGAAGTATATCTTATAAGATTT
>NW_025322008.1:0-6562 GCF_019176455.1 Solea senegalensis | reverse complement strand
ACACATGAATGTTATATGAACACATGAGTGTTATATGAACGTATGAACGCTATGAATGTTATATGAACGTTATATGAACACATGAACTTTATATTAACACATGAACGTGATGAACGATATAAGAACACATGAACCTTATATGAACGCAATGAACGATATATGAACACATGAATGTTATGGCGAACACATGAAGTATAAGGAACACATGAGTGTTATATGAAGACATGAACGTATAACGCCATGAATGTTATATGAACACATGACCTATATGAACACATGATTGTTATATGAACATGAACGTTTATATGAACACATGAATAAAAAGCAGTATGAACACATGAACTTTTAAATGAACACATGAACGTTTATATGAACACATGAATGTTATATGAACACATGAACAAGTATATGAACACATGAACTTTTATATGAACACATGAACGGGGTGATGAACTATATAAGAACACATGAACCTTATAGAACACATGAACGAACTATATAAGAACACATGAACCTTATATGAACGAATGAATCTATATATGAACACATGAATGTTATATGAGAGCACATTAACGTTATATGAACACATAAACTTTTATATGAACATTACGAACGCTATATGAACACATGAGTGTTAGGCGAACGCATATGAACGCTTATGAATGTTATATGAACGTTATATGAACATTACGAACGCTATATGAACACATTACGAACGTTATATGAACACATGAACTTTTATATTAACACATGAACGTTGATGAACGAAGTAGTAAGAACACATGAACCTTATATGAACACATGAACGCAATGAACGAGCATAAGAACATGAACCTTTATATGAATCTAATGAATCCATATATGAACATGAATGTTATGGTATGAACACATGAACATTATATGAACACATGAGTGTTATATGAAGACATGAACGTTATATGAACACATGAACGATATATGAACACATGAATGTTATATGAACACATGAACGTTATATGAACACATGAACTTTAAATGAACACATGAACGTTATATGAACACATGAACGTTATATGAACACATGAATGTTATATGAACACATGAATGTTATTGATCTTAAAACAATGCCAGTCTTGGTTAAATATTAGAAACATACACGTGGAGAAGAATAAAAGTGTAAACATGTTTAAATCTTGGCGTTCCTAATAAACTGAATCAGTGACTTCAAACAAAACTACTTTAAAACTAGGTTTGTTTTTCTTTCTAATAGATTTATAAGCCACTGTTAACATGTAGTGAGCTGTGATAAGCTTTCCTGTGGCGCCACCTACAGGACAAGCCTCACACCTACAAACCAGACATCTCTGCATTTCTGTCATGTGTTGCTTTCCTGCTTGTGTTTAATGCAAATCTATAATAATACATTTACATTAAAACATTATACACAAAATGTATAATAATGGTGTTTAATGTAGAAGAGAAAAACTTTATCTCACAAATGCAAAAACATAACAAATGTAAAGTTCATAATGTTGGTTTATATTTGAGTTTTTTAATATTTATAGAAGGTAAACAAAAAGCATCGGAATCAAAATAAATGATTAATAATCATGAATAAAAACAGAAATAACAGCAAAAATAAACTTAATCCAGCATTCATCAACTCAGAGATTAATGAACAGTGGATGAGATTAAATGACTTGAGTATCTAGTTTGGTCAGTAGGGGGCGTTCATGTGACGAACAAGTCCCAACTTTTTCAGAAACATATATTGAAAAAAAAAAAAATTGTTATGATATTTCCCAGAATTTCAAAATAAAAGTTCACAATATGAACACATTTCTGATGTAAAAATAAACATAGAGATATAAGTCATCATCATTATCATCATCATTATTATTATTATTATTATTATTATTATAATCATTATATTAAGTGGCGGGCCGCATGTGACCCACGGGCCGCAGGTTTGACACCTGAAAGAAAGGAGTAAACTTCTGAGAAAACCCCCACACACCCTATATCAAAACGTGCGGTTTGATCAGGAACCGTGTGCTATGACTTTTCTAAGTGTTTCGAGTAACCATGGTGACAAAAATCGCAAAAAACTACAAAGATTTTCCACATACACATGAATGGAGAACAGCCCCGCCCACTTGGGAGTGTCACAGTGTGGTGAAAGTTGAACACATAGACGTGGTTGAAACTTTAAACATGTGTAAATGAAGTTTAAACATGTGTCACATGATCACTTGTTTCTGTCGCAGAGCTGCAGAAGAAACACGAGCAGGAGAAAAGTCAGCTGACGCAAGAGTTTCACGCCGCTGAGGACGCACTCAAGGTGACGACATCGCAGTCTGACGCCACCTGCTGGACGGACCTTTGTTCCTTATATTTATGACATGAATGAAGGCGGCTCGTGGGCCACAATTGGTCCGGCACCATCAGTATCTGTGGCCCCAGCAGAGTTTTCCAGAGCTTTTATTCTGAAAATCTATGAACATACATAAAAATAAAACACAGTTGTCATGGAGACTAAATGTCCCTGAAATAATCGTGAACTAAAAACTGTTCAACGTCCACTTTATGACACACAACAAACACACAAACGTCCTCAGAGACACAACTGCTTTTTCTGAATTGTGCAGTGCGCGTGTGTGTGTGTGTGTGTGTGTGTGTAGGCTGAGGTGGACACTCTGACGACAGAAGTTCAGATTTACAACGAGCTGAAAAGACGAGTGGAAGAATCCACGTTTAAAAAAGACCTGCAGAGGAACATACAGGTGTGTGTGTGTGTGTGTGTGTGTTTTATTTGATATTCTTATAAACTAGTGTTTGTGTCTCAGTGACCTCTGACCTCTTTGGCCCCGCCCACCGCAGGCCCACGGCAGCCCAGGTGCATTCTGGGAGTCTGAGCAGGAGTCTCTGCTGTTTGTCATCGAGATGAAGAATGAGAAAATTCAGGAGCAGAAGAAGAAGCTGCTGCAGCTGGACCAGCTGGTGACACACACACACACACACACACACACACACACACACACACACACACACACACACCTGTGACACACACACACTGTGAGACACACACACACACACACACCATGTTCTATATTCATGACATGAGGGGACATTGCATTGACTTCATTCATTTCCTGGAGATTTACTCTAACCATAACCACACAATTACTACTGGCCTAATCCTAATCCTAACCCTAATCTCAATCTCATCCTAACCTTAAAACATACCTTCACCTTAAAATGTAGTAATTTACGTTATAGGGACTTGCTTTTTGTCCCCACAAGGAAGATAAGTCCCCATAATGTGACTGTGTAAACAGGTTTAGGTCCCCACAACATTAGTAATACCTGGACACACTGAGACACACACACACACACACTGAGACACACACACTGAGACACACACACACTGTGACACACACTCTGAGACACACACACAACATACACTGAGACACACACACACTGTGACACACACTGAGACACACACTGAGACACACACACACTGAGACACACACTGAGACACACACACAACATACACTGAGACACACTGACACACACAAACACACTGAGACACACACCTGTGACACACACACACACACACACTGAGACACACACACACTGAGACACACACTGAGACACACACACAACATACACTGAGACACACCCTGACCACACACAAACACACTGTGACACACACACACACTGAGACACACACACACTGAGACACACACTGAGACAGACACACACTGAGAGACACACACACACACACACACACACACACAGACACACACTGGAGAGACACACACACACACACTGACACACACTGAGAGACACACACACACACTGACACACACTGGGACAGACACAGTCACACCTGTCTCTCGTGTCTCAGGTGGACAGGACCTTGTCTCAGGAGGACCAGATCGTTCAGGTCCTGCAGCAGAACGAGGATCTGAGAGTCCGCTTCAACAACAGTCAGACGCTCGTTCAGTGAGTCCACGTCGCTGCTGGCGCCCCCTGCTGGCGCATCCTGCTGGCGCCCCCTGCTGGCCTGTGGTTGTGTGGGTGAAATACTAACAGGAAGTGTTGTTGTTCTGCAGGCAGTTGTCCCGGGAGCTGCAGGACCTGAAGGTGGCGCTGGAGAGGCAGGTGTCGCTCAATCACAAGCTGTCTCAGGAAAAAGAGCAGCTGATGTTCAAACTGAGGCACAGGGACTCGTGTCCGACCATCCACCTGCCCGCTGTGGCCCCGCGGTGACTCAGAGCTGTGTGTCCCTGCAGCCTGCTCTGGGACCAGGTTTTAAAGACTCTGAATCAGGTTTAACCACTGAACACAGTCCTGGACTCACCGAGGCCTTCACACTGGACTGAGACACGCCTCACACTTTTAAAGGGACAGTTCAGGTTTGTGACGCGTGAGCGCCCCCTGCAGGAGACACAAGGTCACTGAGTCTACGTCACATGACCACGTCACATGACTCAGGTGGATCAGAACCAGACTGTGTGTGTGTGTGTGTGTGATGTTAAAATCACTCTCTGGGCTTTGGTGCGGGAGCGTGAGCGGTTCACAAACGTCCGTTTCACAGTGACATAAAGACGCGGTCATGTGACGTAGAGACAGGAATCACAACCACGCTGAAACATCCTCAACTGTCCCTTTAAGACGAGGAGCGGTTAGCCCGCCCGCTAACTCTGGTTGATTTGACGTTGACTGACCTTTAACGTGTGTTTACGCTAGTTTAAGCTCCGCCTTTCAGAAGCTTCACTGTTACTTTTCTGAAGATGTGAACAATCTTTTGTCCCGTGAACAGGATTTTTCAGTGTTTTTCTCCTCATGCACGAGCACTTTGACCTGTTGTCAGCTTCTCAACTTTTATCTTTACAGTCGGACCAGTTTTTGGTTTTGCTTTTTTTTCAGCGTGGAAAAAAGGTCCGATGTTTTGTTTTTGACTTTGAATAAAAATCTGTTACAAAAATAAAGAAAATAAGTGTTCATTTACGTAAAAAACGTCTTCTGTGAGAGAATCCCTGCTCTTGTCCTGCTGTTGTGCACGTGTGTGACCAGTAGAGGGCGGCAGAGCGCTGTGTGTCCATCATTAAATCAGAGGCAGAGCAGTGGGAGGAGTCAGCCTCCGGGGGGCGCTGCAGTCCAACAGCACTGAGGTACGTTTGTCATGTTTGATTATAATTCAGGACTCTGATGATTATAAGCGGCACAGATAGTTCCACAGAATTTCAAAGTAAAAGTGTTTGACATGGAATGTTGTGTGTACTTCACAATAAAAGCATATTTACAGATTTTTATATGCATGTTTATATGTATATGTATACATATAAATGTATATGTATACATATACATACATATAAAAATATTCCATTCAGCATTACCCATGTTATTAATTATAACATACATATATGTATATATATGTATGTGTGTGTATATATATGTATATGTGTGTATATATATGTATATGTGTATATATATATATATATATATACATAAAAACAAAAATGTGTTAATGTTTTGTGAAAACTGAACTTTTGTTACTCACACTTTTGTGTTCATCTGTTCTTCCTTTTCACACACTCACACACGCACACACACACACACACACTCTCTTGCTCTTAGGTGTTTCCAGGTGGATGTGAAGTGTCATGGGAACACAGTGACATGACTGCATAGCTGTGACCCGTGGCTAACACACACACACACACACACACACACACACACACACACACACACACACAAGTTTTTACAGGACCTTAACCTAAACCTAACTGTAACCCTTAAACCAGGTCTTAATCCTTAAAAAAGCATTTACATTTGTGAGGACCAGACACGATTTCCTCACAAAAACACACACTTCTCAGCATGTTAAAAAGTCATGTGACCACCACGCACACACACACACACACACACACACAACAACAACAACGTTAAACGTGTGTGTTTATCCGTGTGTGTGTGTGTTAAATGAAAAGTCTGGATTAAACCTGAGATTATGATGTTGACACACGTGACGTGTGTGAAATAACTTTAATGATGATTTAAAATCATGTTAAACAACAATGATGGGAGGAGCCAGGTGAGGTGGGAGGGGCCGGATTCCTGGTCCCACCGTGAGAAGATCCTGTTCCTGAACTCCTGATGTCAACAAACCATTAAAGACATTTAATATACATTACACTTTAATAATGACAGTAATGGTTTGTTGACATCAGGAGATATTCAGGCACCTGGCTCCTCCCACCACACCTGACGATGACTTCCTTTGTCACACACACACACACACAATATAAGACAATTCACTTTTCACATGTCACATTAACACGTTAGTCTGACTAATGTACCTGGGTCATGTGACTCATAGTCTGATTACTCCTGCATGTAAACACTTCCTCACTCTTTGACCCAGAAGTAGAAGTAGATATATATGTACTGTATATGCATATATATACATATATGTATATATATGCATATATATACATATATATGTTTATATATAAATGTATATGTATGTACATGTATATGGATATATGTACATACATATATGTTTATATATAAA
>NW_025322007.1:0-5000 GCF_019176455.1 Solea senegalensis | reverse complement strand
ACAAACAAATAAACGCTCTAAATACACTGGAAATATGCTCTAAATACACTGGAAATATGCTCTAAATACACTGTAAAAATACACTGGAATACACTAAAATATGCTCTAAATACACTGGAAATATGCTCTAAATACACTGGAAATAAACGCTCTAAATACACTGTAAAATATGCTCTAAATACACTGGAAATATGCTCTGGAAATACTCTAAATACACTGTAAATAATAAATACAAATATGCTCTAAATACACTGAAATATGCTCTAAATACACTGTAAAATATGCTCTAAATACACTGTAAATAAAGCTCTAAATACACAAATACTGTACTAAATACACTGTAAAATATGCTGCTAAATAAACTCTAAATACAAAATACACTGTAAATAGCAAATATAAATACACTGTAAATAAAATATCTAAATAAATAAACTGGAACTAAACACTCTAAATACACTGTAAAATATGCTCTAAATACACTGTAAATTATGCTCTAAATCCACTGAATGTGAATGTGTGAATATGTGTGTGTGTGTGACTCACGTCCAGCAGTGTGTGCAGATGTTGGTCCTGGAAAACACTGTGGAGGAAATCTAGATCTTTCTCACTGCAGTCTGTGAGAGCATGAATCTCCTCGAGACTGTCCAGCACCTGAGACACTGCACCTGTGACACACACACACACACACACACACACACACGCAGGAAATGATTGTGGTCCCCAAACAAAAGACTCAGTCAATAAAATCTACTGTCATTTAAATACATGATATCTACAGAAACCACTCACTCTCCCACACCAAAGCCCACAGAGAAAATCAGTGATTTTAACACCACACACATGAGTAGTGAAAAAATTCATTCAGATTGACCTCAGTGACACAAAGTGACCACACGAGGCAGCAGAGGACCAGCAGCCTCTGTGTGTGTGATGTTAAAATCACTGATTTTGATGTGGTTTACAAACTTCAGGTTCTGTCTGACAGTGACATAAAGACGTGATCATGTGACGTAGATATTTATCACACACACACACACACACACACACAGTGATGATACCTCGTTCTGCTGCCAGCAGTCCTGTCAGGTGAGCATTAACATAAACAAACATTTGAATCATGAATAAATATCAGTGGTAAAATACACAGGGGTCCTCGACCTGAGAGGAGGGTCAGTGGAGAAGGTGCAGCTCCTCAGGAGGATCACCGTAGTCAGTTAAACTTGTGACTGGAGACTGCAGCCAGCACTGCCCCTGCAGGACGAAGCAGTGCAAGGTCAACAAAGACCCGTGTGTGTGTGTCTGTCTGTGTGTGTGTGTGTGTGTGTGTGTGTGTGTGTGTGTGTGTGTGTGTGTGTGTGTGTACCTTCAGCTTCCTGCGTGCATTGAACTTCCTCAGTTGCTCCACAGTCTCTGGCAGGTGGATCTTGTAGGAGTATCTGTCTCTCTCTCACACAGTGTGTGTGTCTGTTGTATGTGTGTATGTGTGTCTGTGTGTGTATCTGTGTGTGTGTGTATGTGTGTGTATGTGTGTATGTGTGTGTGTGTGTATGTCTGTGTATGTGTGTATGTGTGTGTATGTGTGTGTGTGTCTGTATGTGTGTATGTGTGTGTCTGTGTGTGTGTGTGTGTGTGTGTGTGTGTGTGTGTGTGTGTGTGTGTGTGTGTGTGTGTGTGTGTGTGTGTGTGTGTGTGTGTCTGTCTGTGTGTGTGTGTCTGTGTGTGTGTGTGTGTGTGTGTGTGTGTGTGTGTGTGTGTGTGTGTGTGTGTGTGTGTGTGTGTGTGTGTGTGTGTGTGTGTGTGTGTGTGTGTGTGTGTGTGTGTGTGTGTGTGTGTGTGTGTGTGTGTGTGTGTGTGTGTGTGTGTGTGTGTGTGTGTGTGTGTGTGTGTGTGTGTGTGTGTGTGTGTGTGTGTGTGTGTGTGTGTGTGTGTGTGTGTGTGTGTGTGTGTGTGTGTGTGTGTGTGTGTCTGTGTGTGTGGTGTGTGTGTGTGTGTGTGTGTGTGATAAAAACCTTGAGCCAGGGATGATTCAGAGCCTCGTAGACTGTGATCCTCTCTGCAGGGTCCAGCATCAGCATACGTCTTACCAGGTCTTTGGCACTTTCTGAGATCTGGCTCCACTGACGTGGATTCATCTACATACACACACACACACACACACACACATAAAGACTTTAGTGAAGACAGACTTTTCACACAGGAAAGTGAAGTCTGTAATCCACTCACTCTCCCACACCAAAGCCCAGAGAGAAAACCAGTGATTTTAACATCACACACACAGGAGTTAGATCAAGGATAAAGACGTGATCATGTGACATGTCGAAGGTGTAGACCAGGGGTGTCAAACATACGGCCCAGGGGCCAGAACCGGCCCGCCAGAGGGTCCAATCCGGCCCACAGGATGAATTTGTTAAAATTTCACACTACGATTACAATCTAAACGTAATGTCAAATGCAATATTTTTCACTTCCAGATACCTGTGACTAAATGTTTGTGCCTTTATAGATCCAGTGTGATGTGTAAATAGTACATTAAAGCATGATATTGTTGAAATTGCACTTATATTTCTCAAGAAATGTCAGGTCATAGGTTATTATGCTATTATTTGACTGGTCCGGCCCACTTGAGATCACATTGTGCTGTATGTGGCCCCTGGTGTAGACTGAGGACACTGGTGCAGCTGCAGTGTGGATCTTCATCACCTTGTATTTGCCTTTACAGACGCCTTCAAACAGTCGCTCCTTGGTGCCGTAGAAGGGCAGACAGCCTGAGAGGAGGATGAAGAGGATGACGCCACAGCCCCAAACATCCACAGGCTTACCGTACGGCTCTCGCTTCACCACCTCTGGAGCCATGAAGTGAGGCGTGCCCACGCGACCTGACAGACACACAGACAGACACACACACACACAGACAGACAGACAGACAGACAGAACATGTTTATGAGATGATCTCTTCCCCTGTCACACACTCATCTTCTCTTCCTTTGTGTGTAAAGAGGAAACTAAAGTGAACTTTCTTAAAAACAAACAAATGTTTTCATTTCCACACTGAAACTGAAAACTACATGAGCTGGTTTCAACCTGGTAAAGTCAAAGTGGACTTTCTCCACTTGTTCTTTACTGCAGAGACAGACCCAACCCCCGGGCCGCAGACCGGTACCGGTACGTGGGTCAATTGGTACCGGGCTTTTTAAATGTTTTGGTCATTTATTTTTAGACAATATTTTAATCAGATATCGTATCTTAAAAATGAGATCGAGCCCAAAATGTTTCAACTCGAGGTCATGTTTGAGCAAGCATCAAAGTAGAACAACATTTTTAATTTTTAAATAATAAACTTACATCTATAAAATCTATTTGTTTCAGAAACAATTTTAATACAAAACTATCGTCTTTTTTCCTCTGGAAAAGCTAAACTACAGATTTCTAATGCAAAGACACAAAAAGGTTTTTTCAGCAGCAGCGTCCATTTCTTCCCCCGCTGACACACATGGTTGGTGCGATGTTACGAGGACGCTGCTGATAAATGTGCGTACACAGTGGATTCACGTTATTACTATTATTATTATTATATTATTATTATTATATTTAGAAAACAGCCGGTCGTATCATTTTATTTTGTTGTATTTGTCCACCACACATTAAAGGTCTGTGAAAATATTGTCTGACATTAAAAAGGTTGGGGACCGCTGCTTTACTGAAAGGGACAGGTCATGTTTTTTTTATAGTGTAGCTGTATGAGGTACTCACACACACATTAGATAAATGTCATATTTTAACCACTACACAAAATACTCGACTCACTCTCCCACACCAAAGCCCAGAGAGAAAACCAGTGATTTTAGCTGCTGGTCCTCTGCTGCCTCGTGTGGTCACTTTGTGTCACTGAGGTTAACAAACACTGAAGTGACAAAATAAGACATTAGAACTCAGTGATGGAGGCGGCAATTGGATCAGCTTAACTCCTGTGTGTGTGTGTGTGTGTGTGTGTGTGTGGCCCCGTTAAAATCACTGCTTTGTTCTCTATGAGCTTTTGGTGTGGGAGAGTGAGTGCTTTACTAACTTCAGTTTCCTGTCTCACCGTGAGTTAAAGACGTAGATATAAAGACGTCTTCTGTTATGTCTTTGTCTGGGTGTAGGGGGCGCTCACAGCAGACACTGATAATGACACAAACAAACCTCCTGCCACCAGTCCTGACTCTCCGAGCTGGATGGCGACTCCGAAGCCGCCCAGCTTCACCGGGGCCGAGTTTTCTTTGGACGCCAGCAGGACACAGTGAGGCTGAGGACGAGAAGACCAAGACAGACGGGTGAGTTCCTGTTTGCTTGTTTTCTCTTTCGCTAATGAAAGAGGGACTCTCTCTCTCTTTTATAAATAACAAGAATCACATGTGCGACAGGACACGCCCCAACCATCAGCCACTGTGACCACACACACACACACACACACACCCTTCTATATTAATTCTGGTTCCATTCCATTCCAGGCTTAGATCAGGCACAGTTGTGTTCTTGTTCAAATGTAACATGAAGGTCACTTTGAAGCTGCTTTTTGTTGTTTTTTAAAAAAACAACAGAAACACATCTCCAGTGTTTTCTGTTTGATTGTAGGAATATTAATAAAGATAAATGATGTGTTTACTGTCACACTCTAATCACGACGTGTTTCTGGCTTTTAATTTGTTTTCATGCAGATTGTTAAAAACTTATGCCAGGTTTAGCAAGTTTTCAATTTTGTTTCCATGTATTTTTTATTTTTAGTCTATTGAAAAACAACGTGAACTAAAATACTCACACTCACACACCTTATGGTCAAAAATGTCCTCATTGAAACTCATTCAAACTGTGATTATTATTGAAGCAGAGGACGAGATGACACCCTGTGGTTATTTTTGGACAAGAGGACAAACTTTGTGGACCAAAGGACACACTTTTTGGACCAGAAGAGACGCAGTGGTTATTTCTGGACCAGAAGACAAACTTTTTGGACCAGATGATAA
>NW_025322006.1:0-3927 GCF_019176455.1 Solea senegalensis | reverse complement strand
TTAATAAAAAGTCATAGGTAAGTATGTCGTCCAAAATGTTCATAAAAAGTCATAGGTTAGTATGTCGTCCAAAATGTGACAAAAATGTCATAGTTTAGTATGTTGTCCAAAATACGACAAAGAAATCATAGTTTAGTATGTCGTCCAAAATGTGACAAAAAAGTCATAGATTATTATATCGTCCAAAATGTGGTTAAAATGAAAAAGGTTAGTATGTCGTCCAAAATGTGACAAAAATGTCATAGTTTAGTATGTCAGGACAAAATGTGACAAAATGTCATAGTTTAGTATGTTGTCCCGCAAATTTGAAAAATGTCATAGGTTAGTATATTGTCCAAAATGCGACATAAAAGTCATAGTGTATTATGTCTTCCAAAATGTGAATAAAAGTCAGAGTTTAGTATGTCATCCAAAATGTGACTAAAAAGTAATAGGTTAGTATGTCGTCCAAAATGTGACAAAAAAGTCATAGTTTGGGGTATGTCGTCCAAAATGCAAAATGTCATAGGCTAGTATGTTGTCCAAATTTTGATAAATATGTCATAGGTTAGTAAGTTGTCCAAAATGTGACAAAAAAGTCATGAATTAGTATGTCGTCCAAAATTTGATAAAAAAAGGCATACTTTATTATGTCGTCCAAAATGTTACTAAAAAGTCATAGGTTAGTATTTCGTCCAAAACGTGACTAAAAAGTCATAGGTTAGTATGTCGTACAAAATGTGACAAAAATGTCATAGTTTAGTATGTTGTCCAAAATTTGACAAAAATGTCATAGGTTATTATATTGACCAAAATGCGGCAAAAAAGTCATAGTTTGGTATGTCGTCCAAAATGTGACTAAAAAGTCAGAGTTTTGTATGTTGTCCAAAATGCGACAAAAACGTCATAGTTTAGTATGTTGTCCAAAATTTGACAAAAATGTCATGGTTTAGTATGTCATCCAAAATGTGACAAAAAGTTCATAGTTTAGTATGTCGTCCAAAATTTGATAAAAATATCATAGTTAAGTGTGATGGAAAGTCAGTCCAAAATGAACAAAAATGTCATGTTTAGTATTCAAAATTTGACAAAATGTCATAGGTTAGTAGTATATTGTCCAAAATGCGACAAAAAAGTCACAGTTTATTATGTCGTCCAAAATGTGACAAAAAATGTCATAGTTTAGTATGTCGTCCAAAAATGCACAAAAAGCAGTTAGTTATGTCGTCCAAAAATGTGACTAAAAGTCAGTTTAGTATGTCAGTCCAAAATGTGACAAAAATGTCATAGTTTAGTATGTTGTCCAAAATTTGACAAAAATGTCATAGGTTAGTATATTGTCCAAAATGCGACAAAAAAGTCACAATATAGTATGTCTTCCAAAATGTGACTAAAAGTCATAGTTTAGTATGTCATCCAAAATGTGACTAAAAAGTCATAGGTTAGTATGTCGTCCAAAATGTGACAAAAAAGTCATAGTTTAGTATGTCGTCCAAAATGTGGCAAAAATGTCATAGGCTAGTATGTTGTCCAAATTTTGATAAATATGTCATAGGTTAGTAAGTTGTCCAAAATGTGACAAAAAAGTCATAAATTAGTATGTCGTCCAAAATTTGATAAAAAAAGGCATACTTTATTATGTCGTCCAAAATTTGACAAATATGTCATAGGTTAGTATTTTGTCCAAAATGCGACATAAAAATCACAGTTTAGTATGTCGTCCAAAATGTTACTAAAAAGTCATAGGTTAGTATTTCGTCCAAAACGTGACTAAAAAGTCATAGGTTAGTATGTCGTACAAAATGTGACAAAAATGTCATAGTTTAGTATGTTGTCCAAAATTTGACAAAAATGTCATAGGTTATTGTATTGACCAAAATGCAGCAAAAAAGTCATAGTTTGGTATGTCTTCCAAAATGTGACTAAAAAGTCAGAGTTTTGTATGTTGTCCAAAATGCGACAAAAACGTCATAGTTTAGTATGTTGTCCAACATTTGACAAAAATGTCATGGTTTAGTATGTCATCCAAAATGTGACAAAAAGTTCATAGTTTAGTATGTCGTCCAAAATTTGATAAAAATATCATAGTTGCGTATGTCGTCCAAAATGTGACAAAATGTCATAGTTTAAAAAGTGTCAGTCCAAAAATTTGACAAAATGTCATAGGTTAGTATATTGTCCAAAATGCGACAAAAAAGTCACAGTTTATTATGTCGTCCAAAATGTGACAAAAATGTCATAGTTTAGTATGTCGTCCAAAATGCGACAAAAAAGTCATAGTTAGTTATGTCGTCCAAAATGTGACTAAAAAGTCAAGCCTTAGTATGTCGTCCAAAAAGTCACAAAAATGTCATAGATCAGTATATTGTCCAAAATATGACAAAAAGTCTTATTTTTGATTGTAGTCCAAAATGTGAGAAGAATGTCATAGTTTAGTATGTCGTCCAAAATGTGGCAAAAAAGTCATAGTTTAGTATGTCGTCCAAAATTTGACAAATACGTCATAAAAGTCATAGTGTATTATGTCGTCCAAAATGTGAATAAAAGTCAGAGTTTAGTATGTCATCCAAATTGTGACTAAAAAGTCATAGGTTAGTATGTCGTCCAAAATGTGACAAAAAAGTCATAGTTTAGTATGTCGTCCAAAATTTGACAAATATGTCATAGGTTAGTCAGTCAGTCAATCATCATCTAACCGCTTTATCCTCCACCTGAGGGGGGTGCTGTGCCAATCTTAGCTACATCGGGCGATAGGCGTGGTACACCCTGGACAGTTCGCCAGTCCATCGCAGGGCCACACACAACTAGAGAAAAACAACCATTCACTCTCACACTCACTCCTACGGTCAATTTAGAGTGTCCAATTCACCTAATCCCCACATTGCATGTTTTTGGACTGTGGGAGGAAGCCGAGGAACCCGGAGAGAACCCACGCACACACGGGGAGAACATGCAAACTCCATGCAGAAAGGTCCTTGTTCCGACCGGGGCTCGAACCCAGGTCTTCTCGCTGCAAGACGAGAGTGCTAACCACTACCCCACCGTGTGGCCCTGATAGTTTAGTATGTCGTCCAAAATGTGACTAAAAAGTCAGAGCTTAGTATGTCGTCCAAAAAGTCACAAAAATGTCATAGTTCAGTATATTGTCCAAAATGTGACAAAAAGTCTTATTTTAGTTTGTAGTCCAAAATGTGACAAAAATGTCATAGGTTAGTATATCATCCAAAATTTGATTAAAAAAAGGCATACTTTATTATGTGGTCCAAAATGTGACAAATATGTCATAGGTTAGTATGTCGTCCAAAAAGTCACAAAAATGTCATAGTTAGGTATGTCGTGTAAAAAGTCACAAAAATGTCATAGTTCAGTATGTTGTCCAAAATGTGACAAAAAAGTCATAATTTAGTATGTCGTCCAAAATTTGTTAAAAAAGTGATAGTTTAGTATGTCGTCCAAAATTTGACAAATATGTCATAGGTTAGTATGTTGTACAAAATAAGACAAAAATGTCATAGGTTCGTATGTCGTCAAAAATGTGACTAAAAAGTCATAGTTTAGTATTTCGTCCAAAATGTGACTTAAAAGTCATAGGTTCGTAAGTCGTCCAAAATTTGATAAATATGTCATAGGTTAGTATGTTGTCCAAAATGCAACAAAAAAAGGCATACTTTATTATGTGGTCAAAAATGTGACAAATATGTCATAGGTTAGTATGTTGTCCAAAATTTGACAAAAATGTCATAGTTTAGTATGTTGTCCAAAATTTGGCAAAAATGTCAAGGTATGTTGTCCAAAATGAAACAAAAAAATCACAGTTTAGTATGTCGTCCAAAATGTTACTAATAAGTCATAGGTTAGTATGTCGTCCAAAATGTTACTAAAAAGTCATAGGTTAGTATTTCGTCCAAAATGTGACAAATATGTCATAGTTTAGTATGTTGTCCAAAA
>NW_025322005.1:0-9417 GCF_019176455.1 Solea senegalensis | reverse complement strand
TCGCATTAATGTCATAGTTAACTCGCGATCAATCGCATTAATGTCACAGTTAACTCGGGATTAATCGCATTAATGTCATAGTTAACTCACGATCAATCACACTAATGTCATAGTTAATGGATTATCCTTCCTTCCTTCCTTTTATGGTTAAATATTTTCCGATCAAACATAGTGACGATGTTTTAAAAAGACATAAATGCTCATTTTCACATTTAAACACTTTGATACGTTAGATATATGTACAAACATGAGTTTCTGTGATTTTTCAACGTCTTAAATGTGAATATTTTCTGCTTCCTTTGCTCCATGAAACAAAAAATCATTCGTTTGTGGACAAAAACAAGACGTTTGACAAACACTGATCAATATTTTCTGAAGCAAACAACTCATTGATTAATGGAGAGAATAATCCACAGATTAACTGATTATGGAATAAACTAAACATTTAGAATAAATAAAAAACTGTCTGTGTAGTTTTTAAATGTAGCCAGCATCTGTTTAACCTCCAGTCAGCTGTCATTAAGGGGAAACTTGTGCTTTTTAAGGTCAAATTAAAACGTCTGAAATGTTTCCGCTGTCTTTCCGTATAAAAATTAGTATAATTCATCATCAACTCTCACTGACAGATTACAGGCTGGATTATTGGCCGTGAATATGGTTTATGTGTGTTTATGTGTGAAATGTGAAATTGGCTGATGTGGTTGAGTCTCAGTGATTGACTTGAGTGAAACAGCACAACAACAGTGTGGAGACGCTCAGCTCGATAAATCGCCGCTGCTCCTGATGCAGCTTCTGCTTCCTCCTGTCCTGTGCGTGTCTGCTCAGCTCGATTGCGCTTCTGCTTCCTCCTGTCCTGTGTGTGTGTGCCGTGTGTGTATGCGTATGTGTGTGGAGTGTAATGTGTGCATGTGTGCATGTGTGTGTGTGTGCGTGTGTGCGTGTGCGTGTGTGTGTGCGCGTGTATGCGTGTGTGTGTGTGTGTGGTGCTCAGGCGTGTGGCATGCGTGCGAGTGTGCGTGTGTGTGTGAGTGTGTGTGTGTGTGTGTGTGTGTGTGGCGCAGTGTGTGTGTGCGCAATGCGTGTGTGTGTGTGTGTGTGTGGTGTGTGTGTGTGTGTGTGTGTGTGTGTGTGTGTGCGTGTGTGTGTATAGGCGCAGGCGCGTGTGTGTGTGTGCGTGTGTGTGTGTGTGTGTAATGCGTGCGCGTGTGTGTGTGCATGCGCAGTGTGTGTGTGCGCGGTGTGTGTGTGTGTATGCGTGTGTGCGTGCGTGTGTGGTGTATGCGTGGTGTGTGTGTGTGTGTGTGTGTGTGTGTGTGTGTGTGTGTGTGTGTCGCGTGTGTGTGTGTGTGGTAGCAGTGTGTGGTGTGTGTGTGTGTGTGTGTGTGTGTGTGCGCAGGTGCGCAGTGTGTGAGTGTGTGTGTGTGTGTGTGTGTGTGTGTGTGTGTGTGTGCGTGTGTGTGTATGCGGTGTGGCGCAGGTGTGTGTGGCGTGTGTGTGTGTGTGTGGCGCTGGCGCGGTGTGTGTATGTGTGGCGCGGCGCGTGTGTGCGTGTGTGCGTGTGTGGCGTGTGATGCGTGTGTGTGTGTGTATTGTAGTGTGCATGTGTGTGTATACGTGTGTATGTGTGTGTATACGCGGTGGGTGCGTGGGGTGTGGTGTGTGTGTGCGTGGTGTGCGTGTGTGTGCGGTGTGCGCGTGCGTGTGGGCGCGCAGCGCGTGTGTGTGCGTGTGTGTGCGTGTGCGTGCGCGTGTATGGTGTGCGCGTGGCGGCGTGCGTGTGTGCAAAGCGTGTGTGTGTGTTCCCACTACAAGCCTCTCCCTCTTTATCTCTCTTTCTTTTCTTGGCACGAGTAAATTCTTCTCACATCGTTTCCGTGTGAAATTAGCGCACGCCACACATGTTCAGTCTGCATGAATAAAAAACGAGGCGTGGATGAGTCACGTGACCATGGCACACTGACAGTCAGTGGCGTGAGGGGGCGGAGCTTCATACGTGTGTTTGATTTGTTCACTGGAAACACTTTCATTTAGCGCTGCAGCTAATGATTATTTTCATCACTAACGATGTTGTTGTTTTGTTCATAAAATGTTTGAATGATTTCTTTGTTTTATGGAGCAAAGAAATCAGCAAATATTCACATTTAAGAAGCAGAAAAATCACAAAAAAGCCTCTGATTATTATTGACTTGACAGAAATGCTAAACTGAAGGGTTTGTATTAAAGATCGGTTTCAGGCTTTTTAAGAGCGAGAGACGACCTTCACTCACAGACAGTGACAGTCGTTCGAGGTCTTCATGTTTCACAGAGTTCAAACTCATTCAATTGATCTCACACTCTCACTCTCTGTGACCCTGATCCTCACGTTCAGATCAGGGACGAAGCCTGAGACCGAGCTGAGGACAGTGGAGACAGTGGAGGACATAAGCCGTGAGACGCAGACAGAAGGTTCAGTGTCTTTGGCACAAAGAGACGAGAACACGACACGACAGAGGATCAGAGAGGAGGAAACAAAGCTGCCACTGACGCTTGTTTTTCAGTGAACGTTAAGTCTGTCACAGACACAGCTTCAGATGCTTTTACTGTCACATTTTATACATTAATATTCAATTCTTGCATCTTTTAGAGGGAAATTAAAACAGGAATCGCACACACGACGTCATGCTGTGCAAAAACATTAGTAGAATAATGTTAATGAATGATGATGATGAACCAACACAGAGGAAACACTGACACAGTCTGATCACAGTCAACAGACGATTCAAAATTCTGATTGTCTCTATTTTTTACTTCTACATCAGGTTTTTTTTTTATTTTGATTTCGATTCATGTTTTTAAAACCACTCTTATATATATATATGTATATATATATACATATATATATATAATATATTATTATTCTTCCAATTATCACTAACGTGACCTTGTTTTTAGCTTATTTTGTCTCAGACGTGTAGATTCAGTTTTAAATGAACTCTGAACTTTATATTTAATAAAAGGCAACATAAAAAAATTGAATTGTCTTCATGATACTTTAACGTCTTAATCATAACCAAGCTGTGGTGCCTTCATGAAGCGGACCTGCAGGGCAGTGTGTGTGTGTGTGTGGTCAGGCGTGTACGCTGCTGACCGGAGCTGTGGAGCGAGACGGAAAACGTCTGTCAGGTCCGTGGACGTTTGTCTGCAGCTGACCTTTGTCACCGCAGAGGAGAACCTTTAAAAAAGGTCATCTGAGGTCAGTGAACATCCGTGTTGTGTAAATGCTGCGTTCATGCTAAACCAGAGAGCCTCGGACCTCGTCTGTCATTCTCCACGTCTTTGTTCACGACTGCGAAGCCTGAAGCACACGAACGACTCGAAGGATCTATTTCATCTCCACATATTAACACTGAATCTGTGGATTGTTGTGAACACGATTAATCACATTAATGTCATAGTTAACTCACGATTAATCACATTAATGTCACATTAATGTCATAGTTAACTCGCGATTAATCGCATTATGTCATAGTTAACTCGCGATTAATCGCATTAATGTCATAGTTAAGATTAATCGCTCGTTAACGATTAATCGCATTAATGTCATAGTTAATCGCGATTAATCGCATTAATGTCATAGTTAACTCGCGATTAATCGCGTCATAGTTAACTCGCGATTAATCGCATTAATGTCATAGTTAACTCGCGATTAATCGCATTAATGTCATAGTTAACTCACGATTAATCGCATTAATGTCATAGTTAACTCACGATTAATCGCATTAATGTCATAGTTAACTCGCGATTAATCGCATTAATGTCATAGTTAACTCGCGATTAATCACATTAATGTCATAGTTAACTCGTGATTAATCACATTAATGTCATAGTTAACTTGTGATTAATCTCATTAATGTCATAGTTAACTCGCGATTAATCACATTAATGTCATAGTTAACTTGTGATTAATCACATTAATGTCATAGTTAACTCGTGATTAATCACATTAATGTCATAGTTAACTCGTGATTAATCACACTAATGTCATAGTTAACATTTGTATCTATTGTAAATGTCCCTTGATTTCTTTGTGTCCCATTATTTCTTCTCATTTTAATGCTCTTATCAACATAGAAAAGTGGATCTGCTTGCTTTGTGCAGATGTTTTTTTATTGAGACAATATCTCTGTCACCTGCATATTGTGACTTATTCCTCTTATTGTGAGAGCAGCACAATAATAAGAGAGTCTGTGTATCAGCCTGCAGTGCCGTGGTTTAGCGAGCTAATCCGAGCTAAAGGAGCTAGCGGTCTTCGGTGGTCTCCTTACTACGGTTGGGGGGTCTGCCAGCTTGGTTGGTAACACTGCAGACATCATGACTTGGATGTGGGGAGTGCGTGGAGAAATGATCCAGGCTGCGTTGGATACGGAGAGCCCGCTTACGGAGAAGCGCACAGCGCTCGCCATCCACTCAGAACACAACGTTAGCTACTACTCTTTAGCACAAACAAGTGTGTGCAGCGTGCCTGTTGTGTTGTTTCCGGTCGAGCTAGATCTGGTGTGGTGTTGTAGTTAAGACGCAAACATGATCAGATCGACTGCACATACTGGGAATCACAAAACAACACAATGACCACTATGTCAGTTTGTTGATCCTGCGTGTGCAGTAGGTTGGTAGACATGAAGGTCTTAGGAGGTAAGGTAGGTAGGAGGTAAGGTCGTTAGGCTGGTAGAAAGCGATGACATAGGTTTGAAGGTAGGATGTATGAACAGGAAGAACAATGTAATGTCATGATTTCTTGTCAAATATGACTTTACTTAATAGAGTCACACTTCTCTAAATCTGAGTTCAATCATTTCCCAGCAAAAACGGGGTCAAAGGTCAGAGGTCATGGTCACCTCAGGGCCTGACAGGAGAACATGTCCACAGTCATGTGCTTGTCCTTCAGTTAAAGGACGCTGACTCCATCTTGGTCGTGCCCTGTGACCCTCAGTGGGCGGAGCTGAGTGTTTACTGGTGAATTTAAAGTGAGTCGTGGTTAAAGAGTGTGAAGCAGCGTTTACACTCAGGTCACACAGCATTGATTCCTGACACCTCGCAGCAAAATGTCCAGAGTGAATGAGCCAACGGTCAGCAGGTTGTTTTTATTAACACCGTCTTTGTCTCCCTCTCTCCTCCCCTCATTTCCTGGCACGGCTCTTAATGGCCACGGTCCATCAACTCATTACTCAAATGGATGAAATGGCTTTTATGTGGCGCCGCTGAGCCACCGAGCTGCGAGCAGATTGAGCAAATGAAGAGAAATCAGAGGAACATTCCAGGCCTGATAAAAACAGAGTGAACCATTTTCTCAGCTCCGTCATTATCTGAGAAAAAAACGTGACAGCAGCGTCTGCTCAGTTTGAGTGACAGACGCAAAAGTCTCAACGTGAATTTCACGTCCTGCTCGATAACAGCGGCGGCGAGCAGCAGCTCATTACCTGCGAAATGTTAAGCCGCTTTAAAAGCTCACTTTTAATAGAGTAAATATCAGATTCACTCATCCATGTGTTTGTGTGATGATCACATGATGTATGACAGGGTGAACACAAACCTGATGCCTTTGTTCTGTGCGATGCTGTGGTGAGAAATCCTCGACAGAGCAGAGATCACCTGAAACAAACAAACACACGAACTCTTAATATTTATTGTACATTTTCAGTTCACTTCATTTAACATGAAACACAATTGAAATGTCATTAAATTGTGTTGTTTAAAAACATGGAGATCAGTCAAGGAAAATATAACAAAAGGTGGCCGACAGGGGCAAACGCACTGGAACGACCCAACACCAACACATGCAGGAGGAGGAACGAGCTGCCTATTCACAAACGCTGTGAATTCCTAGCAAATGCCAGCAAGTCCCAAAACGCTGGCAAGTCCCAAAACACCAGTGAGTACCAAAACGCCAGCAAGTCCCAAAATGCTGGCAAGTCCCAAAACACCAGTAAGTCCCAAAATGCCGGCAAGTCCCAAAACACCAGTAAGTACCAAGCCAGCAAGTCCCAAAATGCCAGCAAGTCCCAAAAGCAAGTCCCAAAAGCAGCAAGTCCCAAAAAAAATCCAAAAACCGACAAGTTTCAAAATGCTGGCAAGTCCCAAAGCTGCAAGTCCCAAAACGCTGGCACACTGTTAGCTTAGCTGTTAGCTTCACTGGAGTAAATAGATTGTTGTCATGAGAGACAATCACAGCCAAATCTCACGTGATTGCTGTAGTCTCACGAGATTTGTGCATAAAACACATAAAATGGCATTTAATAAAAGATGCATCTGAGGATTTTATGAAGTGGAATATGAGTTTGTTTGAATCCGGTCCTTACTTTACCTAAACTATCGTATGTTGTGACCTTTAAACTTTGACCTCCTGCTTCTTTGGTGATGCTCATGTGACTCACATGTGAGTGAGTTTACGGCTGAAGACTACAGATGCTGCGCTCACTGGTTCGACACAGGCTCGTTCAGGAGGCTGAGGAAACCGCCACACACACACACACACACACACACAGAGACGCGGGTGCCGCTCGTACGCCTCATCAGCCTCTCCTGGGTGTATTTCCTCCTGCAGCACCGTGACAAACCCAGATGCCTCGTTGACAGGAGGAGAAAATTGTTATCTCAACCTCTGTTTGCCTCTCATCAAACGTCCTCTTCTCTAAACACACAGAGCTCGTCGTGTTTCACTGCTGTGAAGAGAAGGCCACACCACCTCAGCACAAGTGGTGTTGACCAGAACCTTTCACTGTGTTCAAGTGAAAGGTTCTGGTGTTGAACAGAGAGCTGAGCTGTGGTGGAACAGCCTCAGCGCGGCCATCGCTCTCTCTATGATCACAGCGTCGCTAAAGACCCGTGTGATAGGCTGTCATGTTCATGCTTAATGACTCCAATGTGTGTCCACTCTACCATTACACACCTCCTTAATATGCACTCTGACTGCAGACAGACAGACAGAGAGAGACAGAGACACACACACACAATGAGAAAGGATGCACATTTAACCTCAGTGGTTTGGGTGTTAAATATAACTCAGTGTGCTGTTTGGTGGCATGTGGCCACCAGGCCGCGCTGCAGTGAGGGATCACAGCTAACAGGTCTTTTTCTGCTCTCGTATTCACCTACAGTGTTTTTGTGGAGCAGTAACAGACAGAAAAACCTATGAATTAACTGGACGTTAATCAGTGAGTTAGACATCAGTCATCTCTGGACAAAAGACTGCACTTTCAACGTTGATTCTAAATTCATTTCAGAACAGAAACCCTTCATGGTCAGGTTCCTCTGAAAGCAGCTGGTTTCTGGCAGGTTTGTCAGGGTCACAGAGCAACAAAGCTGCTGGTTTTGAGGCACAGAGATCACAGTCATGTAATGTAATGAGACAATGCTCAATAAAACATTCATCTTGTACAACAAGAGAATATGCATTGTGCCAGGTTTTAGCAGATTTCTATCAGATTGCGTCACTGAACCACCATAGCACTGTCACGGCAGTCACGGCCCGGCACCATCATAACACTGTCACAGAACCACCATGGCACCATGGCACCGTCACGGAACCACCTTGGCACCGTCACGGGAACCACCATAGCACTGTCACCACCATAGCACTGTCACAGAACAACCATGGCACCATCATGGCAGTCACGCCCGCACTACCATGCTAGCACTGTCACGACCACCATGGCACCACCACGAACCACCATGGCACCGGCCACGAAACCACCATGGCACTGTCACCACCATAAAGCACCGTCACAGAAACCACCAGCGGCACCGGCCACGAACCACTGGCGGCACCGCCACAGAACCACCATGGCACTGGTGCTCACCACCATAGCACTGTCACAGAACCACCATGGCACTGTCACGAAACCACCATGGCAATCGTCAATGAACCACCATAGCACTGTCAATGCACCACCATGGCACCGCTGCACTGTCACGGAACCACCATGGCACTGCCACGGCACTTTCACGGCATCGCCACGGCACCACCATGGCACTGGCCACGGCACTGTCACAGAACCACCATGGCACCGCCACCGGCACCGTCACAGAACCACCACATGGCACTGCTCACGAAATCCACCATGGCACCGCCACGGAACCACCATGGCACTGTCACGGAAACCACAATGGCATCATGCCACGGGCATCTCCTCACACGGCACCGCCACAGACCACCATGGCACCGTCAATGCCCGACCACCATGGCACCATCACGGCACCACCATGGCACTGCCACGGCACTGTCACAGAACCATGGCACCGCCACGGAAACTACTCATGGCATTGTCACCACCACAGCACTGTCACGCACCACCATGGCACCGTTACGCACTGTCACAGAACCACCATGGCACCGCCAATGAACCACCATGGCACTGTCACCACCATAGCACTGTCACGGGCACCACCATTAAGCAATCACACACACTGTCACAGAACTGACCACATGGCACCACACGGAACCACCATGGCACTGTCACCACCATGGCACCGTCACGGAACTACCATGCAGCATCGGGCCAATGAACCACCATGGCACTGTCACCACCATGGCACCGTCACGGCACTATCACGGCACCGTCACAGGACCACCATGGCACCGTCATGGCACGGCACCATCATGGCAGTCACGGCCCGGTACCAACCATCACCGTGTGTTTGGCCCAGAGAGACATTATTACTAAGTCACTAAGTTTCCTGGCGTGACTTCCATACGTCACCATTTAAAGTCTATTAATATTAAATGTCTCATTTTGCAGTTTTCATGTTTCACGTCAGCTTCTCGTGACATAATGTGAAAAATATGTCAGATCCTGCAGCACTGGCCTCCATGTTTTCAGAGGAAGTAGAAATGTCTTGTCACTCCTGTGACGTGTGCATTAAAATCACACTTACATCTTTTATTTATGGATAGAATTTTAGGAATGTATTATTTAGTGCTTTGTCCAGCTTTACATCCAAATCTACTGAGATATATATAAGTCCACAGGGGCAGGACTGGCTCTGTGTGGTCATCACTAACAAATCTAATTTAAACCTGTGCCATGTGCCATCAACTGCAGGAGGGCGGGGCTGTAAATCTGATTAGAATCTAAAAAAAAAAGTCCACATGAGGATTATTGACGGTCCATCAGGAGACGCCAGCGACTGACAGTTCAGTTTACATCTGACACCACGAGAGCTCGCGGTGGATCAATGCACGCGTTACAAGTCCAGCTATAAAGATTCATCACATGACCATTATTCTGTTACTGTTATATTTATGAAGTATTCACACTTTGATAGAAAAACCTTCCTCCACGTATGTCAGTCTGCCAACGTGAAGACACGAAGAAGAAGAGCCAGGGACAGATGGCTGAGCATGTGTGTGTGTCTGTGTGAGCATGTGTGTGTGTGTGTGTG
>NW_025322004.1:0-3077 GCF_019176455.1 Solea senegalensis | reverse complement strand
ATATTCACTTTTAGAATGTGAGAAATCACATATAGTATATAATATTCACATTTAG
The DNA here is from genome assembly GCF_019176455.1 of Solea senegalensis. Lineage (NCBI taxonomy): Eukaryota > Metazoa > Chordata > Actinopteri > Pleuronectiformes > Soleidae > Solea > Solea senegalensis. Next base: position 3,022 of record NW_025322004.1, on the reverse strand, counting down.
ATGGTGAGAAATCACAGAAAGTAGAGAATATTCACATTTAGAAGCTGAAAAATCATAGAAAGTAGAAAATATTCACATATAGAAGGTCAGAAATCAAAGAAAGTAGAAAACATTCACATTTAGAAGGTGAAAAATCATAAAAAGTAGAAAATATTCACATATAGAAGGTCAGAAATCACAGAAAGTAGAAAATATTCACATTTAGAAGGTGAGAAATCACAGAAAGTAGAGAATATTCACATTTAGAAGCTGAAAAATCATAGAAAGTAGAAAATATTCACATATAGAAGGTCAGAAATCAAAGAAAGTAGAAAACATTCACATTTAGAAGGTGAGAAATCACAGAAAGTAGAAAATATTCACATTTAGAAGGTGAGAAATCACAGAAAGCAGAAGAGATTCACATTTAGAAGGTGAGAAATCACAGAAAGTAGAAAATATTCACATTTAGAAGGTAAGAAATCACAGAAAGTAGAAAATATTCACATTTAGAAGGTGAGAAATCACAGAAAGTAGAAAATATTCACATTTAGAAGGTGAGAAATCACAGAAAGTAGAAAATATTCACATTTAGAAGGTGAGAAATCACAGAAAGTAGAAGATATTCACATTTAGAAGGTGAGAAATCACAGAAAGTAGAAAATATTCACATTTAGAAGGTGAGAAATCACAGAAAGTAGAAGATATTCACATTTAGAAGGTAAGAAATCACAGAAAGCAGAAAATATTCACATTTAGAAGGTGAGGAAATCACAGAAAGTAGAAGATATCTACATTTAGAAGGTGAGAAATCACAGAAAGTAGAAATTTCATTCGGGATGCATAATTTATGGAAATGACAGAAAAGTAGAAAAATATTCACATTTAGAAGGTGAGAAATCACAGAAAGTAGAACATATTCCGATTTAATACGATGGAAAATGACAGAAAGTAGAAAATATTCACATTTAGAAGGTGAGAAATCACAGAAAGTAGAAGATATTCACATTTAGAAGGTGAGAAATCACAGAAAGTAGAAGATATTCACATTTAGAAGGTGAGAAATCACAGAAAGTAGAAGATATTCACATTTAGAAGGTGAGAAATCACAGAAAGTAGAAAATATTCCCATTTAATACGTTGAAAAATGACAGAAAGTAGAACATGTTCACATTTAGAAGCTGACAAATGACAGAGAGTAGAACACGTTGACACTGAAGAAGCTGAAATGACTTTTTCCCCCACGTTCCCCGGCCCCCGTGGCCCCCGGGTCACCAAGTGGGACTCTGGTTCTCAGCAGCAGCCAGGGGGCAGCGCTGACTCTCTGCCCCAGGACGAGCGCCTGTTTTCGTGCGAGTCAGGGGGGCCCATTTCGACGGACTGTGCCTCGGTCATTTTGTTCACCTTTTTGAATAAAAACAAAGTCTGTGTTCTGCTCCTCCTCCTCCTCCTCCTCCTCCTCCTCCTCCGTGCCCCTGCTCACCAAGTGGGACTTTGTCAGTATTTTGCCCCGGCCTGAGCTCCCGCTCTGGGCCACGGCCACTGCTCCCAGGGCCCCATGCTTCTCTGGCTCTCTGCTTCCTTCTCACCCAGGGCGGAGCGCGCCGGCTCTCTGACCCCCCCCCAGCCTGAGCTCCTCACCCCGGGCCCCTGTCACAGGGCTCTGGGACCCAGCACTTTTGCCAAAACGCACAGTCAATGCACAATTAAGCCCACGCCAGTGGGCTTAGCTCCGCACTTGTTTGACACTTCCGCCCGGCTTGAAATGCTTCCGTGCCCCTGGTCACCAAGACGCCCTCGCGCCCCTGGTATTGAGAAGGTGAGAAATCACAGAAAGTAGAAAATATTCCCATTTAGAAGGTGAGAAATCACAGAAAGTAGAAAATATTCACATTTAGAAGGTGAGAAATCAAAGAAAGTAGAAAACATTCACATTTAGAAGGTGATAAATCATAAAAAGTAGAAAATATTCACATATAGAAGGTCAGAAATCACAGAAAGTAGAAAATATTCACATTTAGAAGGTGAGAAATCACAGAAAGCAGAAGAGATTCACATTTAGAAGGTGAGAAATCACAGAAAGTAGAAAATATTCACATTTAGAAGGTAAGAAATCACAGAAAGTAGAAAATATTCACATTTAGAAGGTGAGAAATCACAGAAAGTAGAAAATATTCACATTTAGAAGGTGAGAAATCACAGAAAGTAGAAAATATTCACATTTAGAAGGTGAGAAATCACAGAAAGTAGAGAATATTCACATTTAGAAGCTGAAAAATCAAAGAAAGTAGAAAATATTCACATATAGAAGGTCAGAAATCAAAGAAAGTAGAAAACATTCACATTTAGAAGGTGATAAATCACATAAAGTAGAAAATATTCACATTTAGAAGGTGAGAAATCACAGAAAGTAGAAAATATTCACATTTAGAAGGTGAGAAATCACAGAAAGTAGAAAATATTCACATTTAGAAGGTGAGAAATCACAGAAAGTAGAAGAGATTCACATTTAGAAGGTGAGAAATCACAGAAAGTAGAAAATATTCACATTTAGAAGGTAAGAAATCACAGAAAGTAGAAAATATTCACATTTAGAAGGTGAGAAATCACAGAAAGTAGAAAATATTCACATTTAGAAGGTGAGAAATCACAGAAAGTAGAAAATATTCACATTTAGAAGGTGAGAAATCACAGAAAGTAGAGAATATTCCCATTTAGAAGGTGAGAAATCACAGAAAGTAGAGAATATTCACATTTAGAAGGTAAGAAATTACAGAAAGTAGAAAATATTCACATTGAGAAGGTCAGAAATCACAGAAAGTAGAAGAGATTCACATTTAGAAGGTGAGAAATCACAGAAAGTTGAAAATATTCACATTTAGAAGGTGAGAAATCACAGAAAGTAGAAAATATTCACATTTAGAAGGTGAGAAATCACAGAAAGTAGAAAATATTCACATTTAGAAGGTGAGAAATCTCAGAAAGTAGAAAATATTCACATTTAGAAGGTTAGAAATCACAGAAAGTAGAGAATATTCCCATT